>NC_091207.1:35026840-35260778 GCF_040958095.1 Procambarus clarkii
TGCTTTCGGGAGGAGAAGCTGGGAAGGTCTCACTGTGGATGTAGGGTTCTGTGAAGGTGGAATAGTTAATTAGGACAGTGGGAGGAGTACCATTATATTGCTTCAGGAGGTTGACGTGGCACAGCTGGGTCTTCCGCCGCCTATCTGGAGTTTCTATGACGTAGTTGTTGTTATTCCTGCACTCTTTGACGCGGTAGGGTCCTGAAAACCTGTTTTGGAAAGGTGAACCTGGGATAGGGAAGTATGCAAGGACGAAGTCTCCCGGCTTAAATTTTCGTACTTTGCTGGTCTGGTCATAATGAGTCTTCATTCTCTCCTGGGCTTTCAATAGATTATCATGGGCAAAACGGTGGACTCTCTCTAGAATGTGTTGAAGGTTTTGAAGAAACTGGGGCACATTCTGATGCTCACTGAAGGTGGCATCTCGGAGAGAGTCTTTGAAAGCCTTAAGGGGAGTACGGCACTTACGGCCGTAGAGCATCTCATAAGGAGATACTCCTAGGGACTCATTGGGGAGACTTCTGTAAATACACATTATAAGGTCAATCTGCTTATCCCAATCCTTAGAGGTTTCACTACAAAACTTTTTCAAGAGTGCTTTGATTGTCTGATGACTACGTTCAAGAGAACCCTGTGAAGCAGGATGATAGGGGCTGGACAATACCTGTTTGATGTTGAACTCCTCCAGTGTCCTTTTGAAGAGATCACTGGTGAAGTTGGTACCACAGTCGCTCTGAATCTCCCTGGGAAATCCGTATTGAGTGAAGATCTTCAATAGATGTTTTATAACCGTAGCAGCCGTGATGTTCTTCACTGGAACTGCTATGGGAAATCTGGTGGTAGGACACAGGATGGTTAGGATGTAGGCGTTACCTGAACTGGTCCGAGGTAAAGGACCAACACAGTCTATTATGAGTCTGTGGAAAGGTTCCGCAGGCACCTGTATGGGAATCAGTGGCGCTCTGGGAATGGAGATGTTCGGTTTGCCTGCCATCTGACATGTATGACACTGTTTTACGTACTGTTTGACGTTATTTACCATACCTGGCCAGTAGTAGTCTTGACGAATTCCATGGTAAGTCTTGTTGAAGCCGTAGTGGGAGAGTGCTCCGTGGGCCAGGTGTAAAATAGTGGGCCGCAGGCTGGTGGGAATCACAAGTTGTTCGATGTTGGCCCAATCGTCCTCCTCCTTCAGTTTACTGGGTCTATATCTGCGGTAGAGCAAGTCGTTCTCTAGGAAGAACCCAGGAATACTGTCGGGTTGAGTCTCAGCCTGGAAAAACAATGGTGTTAAAGTAAGATCTTCCCTCTGCAACTTACGGAACTCCAACTTGGTCAGATGCGGGGGGAGTTTCTGAGGGTCTTGAGGGACAGCGGTAGCAGTAGAGTCAGCTGGCTGTGGACGTGCGGCTTGTGCACGGGTGGTCACGAGAACCGGAGGAGAAACTTCATCACTCTCTTGAACCTCTGCTGGAACATACTCTAGAATAGGGTTATTTGGCACAGAGTTACACACCTGGGGTTTGTCCATGACGATCAGGTTGGTCGGTTGCAGGTCTTCTGCCAAGTCGTTGCCTAGGAGAAGTTGCACTCCAGGCATGGGAAAAGGCTTTTCCCTGACGGCGACTTGGACTTCCCCGTTCACGTAGGGACAATCCAGGTGGACTCTGGCGAGAGGGTATTGAGTGGTTGCAGTGAGGTCAGTGATGAAGACAGTTTCTCCGGTGTAGGTGATGTTGGGCACAGCCGACTTCAAGATGATCGATTGTAGAGCCGCTGTGTCCCTCAAGATCTTCAATTTGAAACGTCCCTCCGGATTTGAACCGTTGGCAGAGACAGTTCCAGTATACAGGTGGTTACTGAAAAGAGAAAGATCATTAACATTAACACCAACATTCATCACAGGCTTACCGGACTTAGGAGGAGTTGGTTTGGGTTTTTGTTGGTCAGTGGTTCCCTTGTATTGAGACTTACCACACTTGTCTATGGTATGTCCATAGAGTCTACAATACTTGCAGTACAGTTGCGAATCAGCTTGATCGGGGCTCACTTTCTCGTAACTGTACCACGACTTCTTACTGGAGGATGGTTCGGGTGTCAGCCGGTGGATGAGGCTGTAAGTGTCAGCCGACTTAGCACACTTCAGGTAGTCGGTTTCTTCTTTATCTGCTAAGTAGAGGCGGACAGGAGGCGGCACACGTCTCAAGAATTCTTCAACAAGCATCAGGTTGACGAGTTCTGTAAAAGTAAAGACATGTGCTGCTTCCAGCCATTTCATGAAATACCTCCGTTTCGTGTTAGCAAACTCGAGGAAGGTAGTGGTACTTGCCTTCAGGTGGTCACGGAATTTCCTTCTATAACTTTCAGTAGAGAGGAGGTAGGCGTCCAACACTGCTTGTTTCAGAGTGTGGTAGTCGTTCTCAGACGCCAAAGTACTGAGTGTGACTGCAGCTCTACCTGTAAGATGGACTCTGAGAAGTGTGGCCCATTGGTCGACAGGCCAACTGAGTTGATTAGCAAGGGTTTCAAAGGTGGTAAAGAACACATCAACTTCTGCTTCTACAAAGGATGGCATTAACTTACTTGCATGTGATATATTAAAACTGACGGGAAGATTGGCAGTAGCTTGCTGGCGTTGAGCGAGGTGTGAAGTTTCCAACGTGTATTCTCGTTGGCGACACTCTAGAGCCAGAGTCGCTTGTTGCTTGTCATGTTCACGTTGCATTTCCAACTCGCGTTGTTTGGTTTCAAGCTGTACGCGTTCCCGCTCCTGGAGTGTTTTAAGCTGTACGCGTTCCCGCTGCTGGAGTGTTTCAAGCTGTACGCGTTCCCGCTCCTGGAGCATTGCAACCTCACGTTCCTGGAGGGCGAGTTCACGTTCCTTGTGGGCGATTTCTCGTTCTTGTTCTTCCCTTCGTATGGCAGCTGTTCGTTCTTGTTGTTCCAGGGCTTCCCTTTGTTGTTCGCGGGCTTCCCTTTGCTGCTCACGTTCAATCTTGGCCAGCTCTAGTTTGAGTTTCATCGTCGCCAAATCAGTTTTATCTGCAATATAGTAAGTTTCATGAGTTTCAGAGTCTATCTTACCTTGTTCTAAGAAATGATCCAGCAACAGATTGTGTATTTCACTCTTGTTGGCTTGGTAGGGAACTGGTAGCTGATACTCATGTGCAAGAGTTTGTAATTCAGTCTTCTTGGCATGACTTAAAGTCCCTATTGCACCTGCTGGATCTGCACGGAAAGCTTGGAGACGAAACATGGTGAAATTAGCAAATAAAGGTACAACGAATATTCAATAGTGAATGTCAGAAACAGGACAACGTGGCAACTGGTACCTATCCTGTGAGATCTTTAACAATTAAAGTTAAGTAAAAGATGTTAAATGATTAAATTAAATCAAGGGCGCAGGAAATCTTGTACCCGGTACTCATGTAAGAGGATAAGGGCAAGAAAATCCTACTAACAAATGAAACAGAGTTTCGAAAACAAATGAAACAGTTAATTGCCTCAAAAGTAAAATTGGTAGTCCAAGAATGTAGGCATACCTTGCCAAGTCTCTATAGGACATAAAGCAAGTTTTTCCTACTGAATTTAATATGATACTTACAGAATTAGCGAACTTTTGTGCTCTGAAAAAATAAGCTAATTCCCTACCGTTGTATGTATCATCATCTCTGACTGACGTGTAGGGGTGCGAGGTGTCAACTGGTGACGAGAACTGCTGCTGAGGTCCCAATTCAGCAACTAAAGTTCGAGCTAGAGGAACTATGGCCCTCTTTGTCCTCCTACAGTCAGATTGCAGAAGATTGGGTACTCTTGACCCGGGGCAGACCACAGTACCAGGGTACCAATATGATGATCTGTCAAAATGAGAAATATCCAAGGGACAAAGATGGTAAACACGAGTAATAACACGGAGGGAGAGATGACCAATTAAGAGTATGACTGCGGCCTACAGTCACCACGTAATCCAAAGTTGTCTCACCTTCACCATATGTTACTCTCGTAATGCACAATACACCGCACCTTATAAAAAATGAAATTGAATATGAAAAATAGTAAAGCTACGTTAAC
This sequence comes from Procambarus clarkii, assembly GCF_040958095.1. Lineage (NCBI taxonomy): Eukaryota > Metazoa > Arthropoda > Malacostraca > Decapoda > Cambaridae > Procambarus > Procambarus clarkii. The sequence goes on from NC_091207.1 coordinate 35,030,912, forward strand.
AAAGTTAAATACGCTTACCATAAATTACCACTTGGCACCAGTACCTGAGTGAAGCTCCTAGGACAGGCCCCCATATAATATGTGACGGTAACGCGTTGGTGTTCGGCTGTTCAAAGCTAGGGGTATGGCCTCGTCACATAGTATTAAAAAAAAATAGAAAATCTGGAACTTCGTCTGTGGTAAGGTAAGGAGAAGACACACAAAACACAAGTAAATTTTAACAATGGAATTTAAATTACGTTAAATAAACAAAACATGAATAAAATGGACAAACAAATTCGTATAATAAAATCAATCAAAATAATAAGAATAATTAAATGACACAATGAAAAGTTACGTTAAGACAAAATAACAAGAAGTGCAATATACAAGTAAATGAAAGGTGCTGGAATATTGGCTTTAAGCTATCACCTCTCTTAGTACACGTACGCCAAAGCTTACGTCTAGCAGGGAGAAGTGTTAACTGTGAAAGCACGGAATATTCTGAGGACTGAGGTCGTGGCGGCCCCAGACATCAAGTAGTATGGGGGGGTGGAGTGCAGTTGCAGCCCGACCGGCGACCAATCAGAGGAGCCGGCAGCAAGACAGGTAGTTTGGCGGTTTGAGTCTGAGCAGGTGTCCCTGGCTGCATACGTTTTGCGCTCTGGCAAACCTTGCTGGTGTTGTTGTCGTTGTTGGACATTTCTTCCATAGTAGTTTTATATAGTTGTATCGACGTAATTGTGGAGGGAAGAGCAGGCTCAATCTCTTGACTCTTGAAGGAGATTATCGTCACAATATATATATATATATATATATATATATATATATATATATATATATATATATATTTATATATATATATATATATATATATATATATAATATATATATATATATATATATATTATATATATATATATATATATGTATTTATATATATATATATATATATATATATATATATATATATATATATATATATATATATATTATGTCGTACCTAGTAGCCAGAATGCACTTCTCGGCCGACTATGCAAGGCCCGATTTGCCTAATAAACCAAGTTTTCCTGAATTAATATATTTTCTCTATTTTTTTCTTTTGAAATGATAAAGCTACCCATTTCATTATGTATGAGGTAAATTTTTTTTTATTGGAGTTGAAATTAACGTAGAAATATGACCGAAACTAACCAACCCTACCTAACCTATCTTTATAAGTTAGGTTAGGTTAGGTAGCCGAAAAAGTTAGGTTAGGTTAGGTTAGGTAGGTTAGGTAGTCGAAAAACTATTAATTCATGAAAACTTGGCTTATTAGGCAAATCGGGTCTTGCATAGTAGGCTGAGAAGTGAGTTCTGGCTACTAGGTACGACATATAAATATATATATTTATATATATATATATATATATATATATATATATATATATATATAATATATATATATATATATATTTATATATATATATATATATATATATATATATATATATATATATTTATATATATATATATATATATATATATATATATATATATATATATGTATATATATATATATATATGTATATATATTAGTATATTTGGGTAGCAGTCTTTCCTGTAGACATATATTATTAAATATGACCGAAAAAGTAAGATTAATAATTCTAACACGAATTTTCTCAATCTTTCGTACATTTCTTTTCACTGTTGGAGGTAATTCAAAAATCAATTCTCCAAAATTCATTTTTATTTCTAGTCTGACGCGACACTTGAGCGCATTTCGTAAAACTTATTACATTTTCAAAGACTTTACACATACACAACTGAATAGAACTTACATATCTCCGATTTGTTTATATCTACATATGAGTGAGGTGGATGGGGGTGAGGTGGTATTTAATAGGGTATTAATTTCATCAACACAAGACAGAACACGAAACAAAAACAGAAACAATGGGTATTGAAATGGAAGTGATTGTAGAAAGCCTATTGGTCCATATTTCTTGATGCTTCTATATTGGAGCAGAGTCTTGAGGTGGGTAGAATATAGTTGTGCATTAATTGGCTGTTGATTGCTGATGTTGACTTCTTAATGTGCAGTGCCTCGCAAACGTAAAGCCGTTTGCTATCGCTGTATCTATCGATGATTTCTGTGTTGTTTACTAGGATTTCTCTGGCGATGGTTTGGTTGTGGGAAGAGATTATATGTTCCTTAATGGAGCCCTGTTGCTTATGCATTGTTAAACGCCTAGAAAGAGATGTTGTTGTCTTGCCTATATACTGGGTTTTTTGGAGCTTACAGTCCCCAAGTGGGCATTTGAGGGCATAGACGACGTTGGTCTCTTTTAAAGCGTTCTGCTCTGTGTCTGGAGAGTTTCTCATGAGTAGGCTGGCTGTTTTTCTGGTTTTATAGTAAATCGTCAGTTGTATCCTCTGATTTTGGTCTGGAGGGATAACGTTTCTATTAACAATATCTTTCAGGAACCTTTCCTCCGTTTTATGAGCTGTGGAAAAGAAGTTCCTGTAAAATAGTCTAATAGGGGGTATAGGTGTTGTGTTAGTTGTCTCTTCAGAGGTTGCATGGCGTTTCACTTTCCTTCTTATGATGTCTTCGACGAAACCATTGGAGAAGCCGTTGTTGACTAGGACCTGCCTTACCCTATAGAGTTCTTCGTCGACTTGCTTCCATTCTGAGCTGTGGCTGAGAGCACGGTCGACATATGCGTTAACAACACTCCTCTTGTACCTGTCTGGGCAGTCGCTGTTGGCATTTAGGCACATTCCTATGTTCGTTTCCTTAGTGTAGACTGCAGTGTGGAAACCTCCGCTCTTTTCCATGACTGTTACATCTAGAAAGGGCAGCTTCCCATCCTTTTCCATCTCGTAAGTGAAACGCAGCACGGAACTCTGCTCAAATGCCTCCTTCAGCTCCTGCAGATGTCTGACATCAGGTACCTGTGTAAAAATGTCGTCAACATACCTGCAGTATATGGCCGGTTTCAAGTTCATGTCGACTAAGACTTTTTGCTCGATGGTACCCATGTAGAAGTTTGCAAACAAGACACCTAGGGGAGAACCCATGGCGACCCCATCTACTTGCTTATACATGTGCCCATCCGGGCTCAAGAAGGGTGCCTCTTTACTACAAGCTTAGAGTAGTTTCCTCAGAATATTTTCTGGTATGTCAAGAGGAGTACAGGCTGGATCACGATACACGACCTGCTGACTCCTTATGTTCCTTGTGCCTTCAGCCTGAAGTCTCCAAAGGAATTTGTTGACATACTGCGGGGCACACGGGCCACAAGGATAAGAGCCTCGTTGGACGTAGAATCGCTGTTTACCAACGTACCTGTGGACGAGACAATCGGGATGATAGCCGACAGAGTGCATCGTGATCCAGCCTGTACTCCTCTTGACATACCAGAAAATATTCTGAGGAAACTACTCCAAGCTTGTACTAAAGAGGCACCCTTCTTGAGCCCGGATGGGCACATGTATAAGCAAGTAGATGGGGTCGCCATGGGTTCTCCCCTAGGTGTCCTGTTTGCAAACTTCTACATGGGTACTATCGAGCAAAAAGTCTTAGTCGACATGAACTTGAAACCGGCCATATACTGCAGGTATGTTGACGACATTTTTACACAGGTACCTGATGTCGGACATCTGCAGGAGCTGAAGGACGCATTTGAGCAGAGTTCCGTACTGCGTTTCACTTACGAGATGGAAAAGGATGGGAAGCTGCCCTTTCTAGATGTAACAGTCATGGAAAAGAGCGGAGGTTTCCACACTGCAGTCTACACTAAGGAAACGAACATAGGAATGTGCCTAAATGCCAACAGCGACTGCCCAGACAGGTACAAGAGGAGTGTTGTTAACGCATATGTCGACCGTGCTCTCAGCCACAGCTCAGAATGGAAGCAAGTCGACGAAGAACTCTGTAGGGTAAGGCAGGTCCTAGTCAACAACGGCTTCTCCAATGGTTTCGTCGAAGACATCATAAGAAGGAAAGTGAAACGCCATGCAACCTCTGAAGAGACAACTAACACAACACCTATACCCCTTATTAGACTATTTTACAGGAACTTCTTTTCCACAGCTCATAAAACGGAGGAAAGGGTCCTGAAAGATATTGTTAATAGAAACGTTATCCCTACAGACAAAAATCAGAGGATACAACTGACGATTTACTATAAAACCAGAAAAACGGCCAGCCTACTCATAAGAAACTCTCCAGACACAAAGCAGAACGCTTTAAAAGAGACCAACGTCGTCTATGCCTTCAAATGCCCACTTGGGGACTGTAAGCTCAAAAAACCCAGTATATAGGCAAGACAACAACATCTCTTTCTAGGCGTTTAACGATGCATAAGCAACAGGGCTCCATTAAGGAATATATAATCTCTTCCCACAACCAAACCATCGCCAGAGAAATCCTAGTAAACAACACAGAAATCATCGATAGATACAGCGATAGCAGACGGCTTGACGTTTGCGAGGCACTGCACATTAAAAAGTCAACACCAGCAATCAACAGCCAATTAATGCACAACTATATTCTACCCACCTTAAGACTCCGCTCCAATATAGTAGCATCAAGAAATATGGACCAACAGGCTTTCTTCAATCACTTCCATTTCAATACCCATTGTTTCTGTTTTTGTTTCGTGTTCTGTCTTGTGTTGATGAAAACAGGACACCTAGGGGAGAACCCATGGTGACCCCATCTACTTACTTATACATGTGCCCATCCGGGCTCAAGAAGGGTGCCTCTTTAGTACAAGCTTAGAGTAGTTTCCTCAGAATATTTTCTGGTATGTCAAGAGGAGTACAGGCTGGATCACGATACACGGCCTGCTGACTCCTTATGTTCCTTGCGCCTTCAGCCTGAAGTCTCCAAAGGAATTTGTTGACTTACTGCGGGGCACACGGGCCCAGCGGGTGTTGATGAAATTAATACCCTATTAAATACTACCTCACCCCATCCACCTCACTCAAATGTAGATATAAACAAATTGGAGATATGTAAGTTCTATTCAGTTGTGTATGTGTAAAGTCTTTGAAAATGTAATAAGTTTTACGAAACGCGCTCAAGTGTCGCATCAGACTAGAAATAAAAATGAATTTTGGAGAATTGATTTTTGAATTACCTCCAACAGTGAAAAGAAATGTACGAAAGATTGAGAAAATTCGTGTTAGAATTATTAATCTTACTTCTTCGGTCAAATTTAATAATATATATATATATATATATATATATATATATATATATATTAATATATATATATATATATATATATATATATATATATATATATATATATATATATATATATGTCGTACCTAATAGCCAGAACGCACTTCTCTGCCTACTATGCAAGGCCCGATTTTCCTAATAAGCCAAGTTTTCATGAATTAATTGTTTTTCGACTACCTAACCTAACTTTTTCGGCTACCTAACCTTACCTAACCTAACCTAAAAAGATAGGTTAGGTTAGGTTAGGTAAGGTTGGTTAGGTTTGGTCATATATCTACGTTAATTTTAACTCCAATAAAAAAATATTGACCTCATACATAATGAAATGGGTAGCTTTATCATCTCATAAGAAAAAAAATTGAGAAAATATAATAATTCAGGAAAACTTGGCTTATTAGGCAAATCGGGCCTTGCATAGTAGGCTAAGAAGTGCGTTCTGGCTAATAGGTACAACATATATATATATATGTCGTACCTAGTAGCCAGAACCCACTTCTCGGCCTACTATGCAAGGCCCGATTTGCCTAATAAGCCAAGTTTTCATGAATAAATTGTTTTTCGACTACGTAACCTACCTAACCTAACCTAACTTTTTCGGCTACCTAACCTAACCTAATCTATAAAGATAGGTTAGGTTAGGTTAGGTAGGGTTGGTTAGGTTCGGTCATATATCTACTTTAATTTTAACTCCAATAAAAAAATTGACCTCATACATAATGAAATGGGTAGATTTATCATTTCATAAGAAAAAAATTAGGAAAATATATTATTTCGGGAAAACTTGGCTTATTAGGCAAATCGGGCCTTGCATAGTAGGCCCAGAATTGCGTTCTGGCTACTAGGTACGACATATATATATATAATAATATATATATATATATATATATATATATATATATATATATATATATATATATAATATATACACATATAAATATATATATATATATATATATATATATATATATATATATATATATATATATATATATACATTTATATATTTACACATATAAATACATATATATGAACACATGAATCAATGGGTCCATTCGATGCCTCGTTCGCTTCTCCATGTTCATATTCAAAGGAGGTACTGTTGTATGTGCAAAAATCCGGTCTTATTGGAGGACGTGTGCACTGAAATATATGTAAGTTGCTGCTATGATCACTAAGAACATAATGTCCATATGGTTATCACCAGTGAGAAAGTCAACTGGAGCTCTTAGGTAACTCGAACCCACGACCGTCGGACTGCCAGCCGCCACCTCTCCCACTGTACCACTAACACCACATACCTATACAGTGGTAGAGGTGGCGGTTTGCAGTCCATTGGTGGCGTGGGAGGGGGTTCGAGTCACCTAAGAGCTCCAGTTGATTTTCTCATTGATATATATATCATATTAGTGTGATTTCTCTGTGTAATTATCACCAGTATTGAGCAGCGTGGTGACCTCAACAATACCTCTTCAGGGCCCCGTGAGCATTGCCTTGTACGCCCCCGGGGACGACTTCAACGCCACCGTCGCCACCATACTGTACCTGCGCCAGTGTGCCAGGTCAGAGATCAGGAAGCTGGTCACCTTCCATATCTTCTTCCACGACTCCCACACACCCAAGGAGGTAAGGTACTTCAGTGGGGAGGTGCCAACACATCCAGGGAGGTGTCAGGGCCTCAGTGGGGAGGTGCCAACACTCTCACACACCCAGGGAGGTGTCAGTGCCAACACTCTCACACACACAGAGAGGTGTCAGTGCCAACACTCCCACACACACACAGAGGTGTCAGTGCCAACACTCTCACATCCAGAGAGGTGTCAGTGCCAACACTCCCACACACACAGGGAGGTGTCAGTGCCAACACTCCCCCACACACACACACAGGGAGGTGTCAGTGCCAACACTCCCACACACACAGGGAGGTGTCAGTGCCAACACTCCCACACACACACAGGGAGGTGTCAGTGCCAACACTCCCACACACACACACAGGGAGGTGTCAGTGCCAACACTCCCACACACACAGGGAGGTGTCAGTGCCAACACTCCCACACACACAGGGAGGTGTCAGTGCCAACACTCCCACACACACACACAGGGAGGTGTCAGTGCCAACACTCCCACACACACACACAGGGAGGTGTCAGTGCCAACACTCCCACACACACACACACAGGGAGGTGTCAGTGCCAACACTCCCACACACACAGGGAGGTGTCAGTGCCAACACTCCCACACACACAGGGAGGTGTCAGTGCCAACACTCCCACACACACACACAGGGAGGTGTCAGTGCCAACACTCCCACACACACACAGGGAGGTGTCAGTGCCAACACTCCCACACACACACAGGGAGGTGTCAGTGCCAACACTCTCACACACACACACACAGGGAGGTGTCAGTGCCAACACTCCCACACACACACAGGGAGGTGTCAGTGCCAACACTCCCACACACACACAGGGAGGTGTCAGTGCCAACACTCCCACACACACACACAGGAAGGTATCAGTGCCAACACTCCCACACACACACAGGGAGGTGTCAGTGCCAACACTCCCACACAAGGTGTAAACGATAAAGTGCCACTTGCTGCAGACGATGAGTCATAATAACGCGGCTGAACACATGTTAACCAAACCACACATCAGAAAATGGAGAAACGACGACGTTTCGGTCCGTCCTGGACCGAAGCGTGTCAAGTGGTGTGCGACTTGCTATCATGATTAGAAACACAGATTTGACAGAAGTAGAAGTCAATAAAACAAATACATCACAGTTTGATACAATATCCCTATGGGTGGTAAATGCACCACGGCAGGAAGCTCAGCAAGCCAGTGGTAACTCCTACGTTTACCTCCCTTAGGAGGTGGACCCCAAACAGAAGGAACTGCTTACTTGCAGATTTTTACTTTAAGCCTGAGACCGTAAAAAAGCGGGAGCAAACCGCCAGGCTTCCACCACACGGGTGAAAACCTGTGTGGTGGAAAACAAAGCAGAACATGAGTGGAACAAGAATGGTTGAAGGGTTGACATCAAAGACCGTTTTCGATAACAATAACAAGTTTATTAACAAAGAGACTAAACTACTACAACATCGAGTTTACGTTACGTTAATGTCCATCCAGTGGCACTCAACAGCTACTTAACAACCCCGAAATAGCAACGACTCCTGTCAATTGCTGCATGGCTGAATACTGAACTAACCTGAACACAAGTGTGCCCACTGACGACGCAACATTGCAAACAAATAATTCACAAGACTAAGTTTACACAATAGTGAGCGTTACGTTACGTTACACTCTTAACTCTGTAATCAATTAACCATCAATTGCTTCAGGTCAGCGTAAGATCCAACTCCGGCAGCCTCAATCCATTTCTGGAATCGTCTTTTCAGATCCCTTGCTGTCTCGGCAAATGTACGTGCTCCAACCTTCACCATCTCTCTGAAACGCTTCCTATAAGCTTCTGGGGTTAGCTGAAACGAGCGTAGTATGCTGCTCTTTACTGTGGCGTAATCCTGGCACTCTTCCAGCGACAATTGGGTGTATGCCTCCTTGGCTGCACCGGTCAACCTTAACTGGACCAGCTGGGCCCATTCCTCTTGTGGCCACTCCATGATGCTGGCTACCTTTTCAAAGTGTTCAAAAAAGCTCTCCGCCTCTTCGGGAACAAACGAGGGAATGTCCTTCTCCCTAATCCTAACATCTGGTGAGTGTGATACCTGGGTGGTGTTCTCTGGCAACACATGTTCAATCCTTTGTTCAGCCAAGGTTCTATTCGCTTCTATCTGCATTTGTTTTGTTCTCTCTTTTTCTTTTTCGACCTGGGCTTTTTCTTTCTCCACCTTTAGTCTTGCTTTCTCTTTTTCTTTCTCCATCTCTAGTCTTGCTTTCTCTTTTTCTACCTCCCGTCTGGTTTTCTCTTTTTCTACTTCCAGTCTGGTTTTCTCTTTTTCCTTCTCGGTTTAATTTTTCATCTGGAGTTCTAATCTAATCTTTTCCAGCTGGAACTGTCTCTCCTTGTCCTCACGCTGCATCTGGAGCTCTAACTGGAATCTCTCCAAGCTCCTATTTCGGCTACTCCTGTTACTGCGGCTACTGTTGCTGCTCCTACTCGATTCCTGGGATCTCACTTCATCCTGCCTGTCCTCCTCCTTTCCACTTTCAGCTCCTTTCTGGGTTCCTTGTTCTGCTGCTTCACTTTTGGCTCTTAACTGCCTCAGGATCTCGTCTTTCATCCCAGCTACTTTAGATGCTTTCAACCTGATGCCACATTTTTCTGCTATTTGTTTTAATTGATCCCTCGTGCAACCTTCCAGGTCCTCAGGCTTGCCTGACTCCACAAATGCTTGCACCTTATCCATCTTGTCCTGTGAGTCTTCCCAAGAGAGAGAATATACACCTGCGGTCACACAGTGTATTTATTTCAACAAGGGGTGTACCAATCCACTCTTGGACAGGGTGTGGGTGTGTCAGTTCACTCTCCCGGACACAGGCCCCCAATTTATTATATTGCGGGTTGGTGGTGTTGTCGTCGTTGATCCTTCTTTCTGGACAGCCCAACCCACAACTCGGTAGAGTGCTTATACCTCACTAGGAGATCACCCCTGGGCGCTTCTGGCTCTTGGAGAGGGGCTCAACGTCACACGTTTAGGGGATACGGCTCCAATACTTAGCCTCGTTGTCACGTGCACACACCCACTCGAGCCGCTGTGACTCCCACTCTCTCCTTATGTGATGTGATCTCCTCAATCCCTTTTGACTTATTAGTTTTCTGTTCTACCCTGTCCACAGCGGTGGTTCTTGGTTCTTTCTCTCTCTCTCTCTCTCCTTCTTTACTACATCCTGGGAAGCCTCACTAGGACAAGGGCAAACACCAGCAAATTTGAATACATTTACTGGGCAAAGCACATACACAATACATACACACATATAATAATAATGAATCCTACACTCTATACTATTTCAGTCAGGTTGCACTCCAACACCAACAGAACTCTGTCATCTGCTTATCAAGTGGTATCCTATCTCCTGATTCACCACCTAATACTACCAACCTCTTCAAGTAGGTCAAGTCTTATAATACAATGTTGCACTATCAGCAAGAGAATATATATATATCTATAAACACATACAAGGAAAACCAGCGTATGGTTGCAATAACATAAATATTAGTATAAATGTTCCTTGATATACAACAATGATCAATCGATCACCCTATCAGCCCTAGAACACATATGTATGTCTCTGTAGGTAATCCAGCTTACGACTGTAACTATGCTTCAGTATAAGTACTCATTGGCACAAAAATGGCAAACTATCACTTACCTTTCACTGCGTCTTGCACGCTAATGACAACCAAACACTCTATCACCTCCCTACAAGTAATCATTTAGAACTTCCCTTCCACATCTGGAAGTTCACTACCCTGATATCTTCAGGTTCTTCCGGGTTTATCCACGAGGATCCTTCGCAGCTCCTCCTGGCTGCTACTCCATGAAGTTTTCCTTGAGCAACTATGGTGCTTCACTACTTCTACTAGGGTCCTCCACAGCTCTCCTGGCTGCTACACCATGAAGTTTCCTTAAACAGAACTGGAGTTTCGCCACTGGTATTACAGAAGCACGTGACACTCCTCTTCACTGCTTCTCCTCACAGCTCGAGGTCCTACTCTTCCACTTCGTTGGTGTCTCATCAACGACTCCCTCTGTGCTGGCTTCAAAGTCTTAGAAACTTCTTCCCCAAAGACAAACCTGCAACCCATTGACACACCAATAAAAACGTTTCCTTATAAACACAGACGAAAATAACCACACAATATGTTTGCATCCAACATCTATCTACATACTGTGAGAGTGGACTCCCCCGTTTGGGCTGGTCCATGCTCCGCCTTGCCCGGCGGAAGGCTCCTCAACTCTGGGAGGGTCCTCCGCTGCCAGTCAGTTAGTTTCAGGCGGTCGACGGGAGAGGATGTGCTGCTCGTCCCTCCAGCTGTCTCTCTCATCTCCATCCTCTTATTTAGGCTTTCTGCCTTACCAAAACATGTCTAACTTATCAATAAACATTCGCTACTGTCGCTGGGCACACGACCAACTACAAGTAATCACTATAAACTGGCTTAAATCGTGCTTACCACAGATTGTCTAGTCGAGGGCGCTATGCGTCTGATCAGGGCACTCCCACGGCCTACGATAATATCTCTGGGAGACTTAATAAACACTCCTCGCCGTCCAGGACTTAGGACCACAACGTTCCCAACTCGATTCCACAGCTGGAACGTCTGCACACTTCCTTTCTCTTGGAGATATATCACTAGGGGTCCCTCTCTCTGACAGGAGCTCACACAGAGCGCAGCTTCCCCTCGTGATGTCTGGTACTCAAGTGACTTAAACTCCTCTCTAAGCGAGCCTCTCACCTCCAGCAAAATATCCACATCTCCTAACCAGTCATTTATCTATTTTCTTATTCACTGCCTATAATCTCAAATTGTTTATCAAATCCAACCAACTATTTTTACATCTGTGTCTTCACCTCTATATTTCCTAGACCTCTAGTCAGGTCAGGCTTGATAGAAAATTTTTCAAAGGGGAGACTCGTTTTTCAGCTGCCTGGGATCATAACACTGGTTTCTAATTAGCACTTTCGCCCACTAATGACGAAGTATCGAGTCAAAATTTTAACTGCTAAATGTCCACTAATGACGAAGTATCGCATCAAAATTTTAAATATTTGCTAAAATTCAGGTTTTTATCCGATTTTTTGGGGACTGATTTTAAACTGCGCGCCAACGTCTTCCCGCTTTGAACTACTGAAAAACAAAGGTTATCATTTATATATGGATGACTATTATAAGTCGGTTTGAATGAGTGAATTGCTGCTTGAAGATGGGGTATACACCAGTGGTATTATCAGATTGCAGCATGGTGAGCCTAAAACCCTTCAGCTCCAAGCAAAGGGTAAAATGCCAGTAGATACAATTGCGAACACATTGATACCAAAATGAAAGACCTATGACGAGAATTGAGGTAACCAAAGTGAAAAGAGTGTACACATTACATTGCTCTTGAGCACTACCGGGTTACTTTCTCTGTTTTGTGTGGATGGTACGCCGTGCTTTTGGAATTTATGTGCATTTAAACCGGTTGAGAATTTTATTGCAAACACATTAATACCAAATTGAAAAACCTAGGTCGAGAATTGAGGTGACAAAGTTGAAAAGAGTATTCACTTTCAGTATTACCACGCTCTCTAATGGAAGGCCAGGCACTGCATAGCACTCTCTTCTGGGTAACGCGGCCTGCTTTCATCACGTCAGTAGGTGGAGCACGCTACTGTTTTTTCAATTTTATGCATATACTCCTGTTGGGAATTCTATTGCGAACACATTGATACCAAAATGAGACATAGGACGAAAATTGAGGTGACCAAAGTGAAAAGAGTGTATACAATTTATCTCTCTTGGGCGCTCCCGGGTAACACCCTCTCATTTTCTCTGTTTGCTGTGGGTGATACTCCGGACTTTTGTAGTTTATATTCATTTACCCCCAAGAGAATTGTATTGCGAACACATTGATACAAAATTGAAAAACCTAGAACGAGAATTAAGGTGAGAAAGTTGAAAAGAGTATACACTTTTCAGTAATATCCCGCACTATCGCAGAATGTCCGAAACCACTGCAGATAGTGGAGGGCTCGTGCTCGCCCAAAACACGGAAGTGTTTTGGTGGATTAATTAACTTAATCCTAGCTGTACGCATTCTAGTGATTTATGCGACCAAAAGTGAAGTGCATATACAGTATATCTAAATGGGGCCATGCGAACAAGCTTGCATTCCAATTAAAATGACTTGAAGTGAGTAAGAGTGAGTGAGTGAGTAAGAGTATGAGAGTGAGTAAAAGTGAGTGAGTGAGTGAGAGCAGGAGTGAGTAAGAGTGACAGAGTGGATAAGAGTGTGAGTGAGAGTGAGTAAGAGAGACTGAGAGTGAGTGAGAGTGCATAAGAGAGTGAGTAAGAGTGAGTGAGAGTAAGAATGAGTAAGAGTGAGTGAGAGTAAGAATGAGTAAGAGAGAGTGAGAGTAAGAATGAGTAAGAGTGAGTGAGAGGAGTGAGAGTAAGATTGAGTGAGAGTGAGTAAGAGTGAGTGAGAGTAAGAGTGAGTAAGAGTGACTGAGAGTGAGTAGGAGTGACTGAGAGTGAGTAAGAGTGATTGAAAGAGAGTAAGAGTGATTGAGAGTGATAGGAGTGATTGAGAGAAAGTAGGAGTGACTGAGAGTGAGTAAGAGTGTCTGAGAGTGAATAAGAACGAGTGAGTGAGAGTAAGATTGAGTAGGAGTGAGTGAGAGTGAGTGATAGTGAGTGAGAGTAAGAGTGACAGAGTGAGTGAGAGTGAATAACAATGAGTAAGAGTGAGAGTAAGAGTGAATGAGAGTGAGTGAGTGAGAGTAAGAGTGACTGGGAGTAAGAGTGAGTGAGAGTGAGTAAGAGTGACTGAGAGTAAGAGTGATGGAGAGTGAGTAAGAGTAAGAGTGAGTGAGAGTAGGAGTGAGTAAGAGTGACAGAGTGAGTAAGAATGATTGAGAGTGAGAGTAGGAGTGATTGAGAGAAAGTAAGAGTGAGAAGGAGAATCAGAGTGAATGTAAGAGTGAGTGAGAGTGAGAGTAAGAGTGACTGCAAGTGAGTAAGAGTGAGTAAGAGTAAGTGAGAGTAAGAGTGAGTAAAAGTGAGTAAGAGTGAGTGAGAGTGCGTGAGAGTGAGTAAGAGTGACAGTGGGTAAGAGTGAGTAAGACTGACTGAAAGAGAGAAAGAGTGAGTAGGAGTAAGTGAGAGTGAGTGAGAGTAAGAGTGAGTAAGAGTGATTGAGAGTGAAAGTAAGAGTGATTGAGAGCAAGTATGAGTGAGTATGAGAGTGAGTAAGAGTGAATAGGGGTGACTGAGAGTGAGTAAGAGTGAGTAAGAGTGAGTGAGAGAGAGTAAGAGTGAGTGAGAGTAAGAGTGAGTGAGAGTGAGTAAGAGTGACTGAGAGTGAGTTAGAGTAAGAGTGACTGAGAGTGAGTAAGAGTGATTGAGAGTGAGAGTAAGAGTGATTGAGAGAAAGTAGGAGTGAGTATGAGAGTAAGAGTGAATAGGGGTGACTGAAAGTGAGTAAGAGTGACGGAGCGTGAGTAAGAGTGAGTGAGAGTAACAGTGAGTGAGAGTGAGTGAGAGTGAGTGAGTAAGAGTGAGTAAGAGTGAGTAAGAGCGAGTGAGAGTGAGTGAGAGTGAGTAAGAGTGAGTGAGAGTGAGTGAGAGTAAGTGAGGGTGAGTGAGAGTAAGAGTAAGAGTGACTGAGAGTGAGTAGCAGTGATTGAGAGTGAGAGTAAGAGTGATTGAGAGAAAGTAGGAGTGAGTATGAGAGAATAGGGGTGACTGAGAGTGAGTAAGAGTGACTGAGGGTGAGTAAGAGTGAGTGAGAGTGAGTAAGCATGAGTGAGAGTAAGAGTGAGTGAGAGTAAGAGTGAGTGAGAGTGAGTAAGAGTGACTGAGAAGGAGTAAGAGCGAGTGAGAGTGAGTAAGAGTGAGTGAGAGTGAGTAAAAGTGAGAAAGAGTGAGTAAGAGTGGGAGTTAGTATGAGTGACTGAGAGTGAATAAGAATGAGTAAGAGTGAAAGAGAGTAAGAGTGAATGAGAGTGAGTGAAAGTAAGAGTGAGTACGAGTGAGTGAGAGTAAGAGTGATTGAGAGTGAGTAAGAGCAAGTGAGAGTAAGAGTGAGAAAGAGTGAGTAAGAGTGACTGAGAGTAAGAGTGAGAAAGAGTGAGTAAGAGTGACTGAGAGTAAGAATGTTTGAGAGTGAGAGTAGAAGTGACTGAGAGAAAGTAAGAGTGAGTAGGAATATGAGAGTGAGTGTAAGAGTGAGTAAGAGTGACTGTGAGTGAGTGAGAGTAAGAGTGACTGAGAGTGAGTAAGAGTGACTGAGAGTAAGATTGAGTGAAAGTTAGAGTGAGTGAGAGTAAGAGTGAGTAAGAGTGAGTGAGAGTGCGTGAGAGTGAGTAAGAGTGACAGAGTAAGAGTACTTGAGAATAAGAGTGAAAGTAAGAGTGACTGAGAGTAGGAGTGAAAGAGTGAGTATGAGCGTATGGAAGTGAGTAAAAATGAGTGAGAGTGAATAAGAGTGAGTAAGAGTGGCTGAGAGTAAGAGTGAGTAAGAGTGACTGAGAGTAAGAGTGACTGAGAGTGAGTAAGAGTGAGTGAGAGTGAGTAAGAGCGACTGAGAGTGAGTAAGAGTGATTGAGAGTGAGTGAGAGTAGGAGTGATTGAGAGTGAGTAAGATGGAGAGTAAGAGTGAGTATGAGAGTAAGAGTGATTGAGAGTTAGAGTGAGAGTAAGAGTGAGTATGAGAGTAAGAGTGATTGAGAGTGAGAGTAAGAGTGATTTAGAGTAAGAGTGAAAGTAAGAGAGATTGAGAGTAAGAGTGAGTATGAGAGTAAGAGTGATTGAGAGTAAGAGTGATTGGGAGTAAGAGTGAAAGTAAGAGTGATTGAGAGTAAGAGTGAGAGAAATTAATCAATCACCTCAATCACAGTGATTGAGTTGATTGATTACTGTGAATGAGATGATTGAGATTGAGTGATTGATATTGAGGGTCCTCAATCACTCTTAAGAGTACGAGTGATTGAGAGTGAGTAAGAGTAAGAGTGAGTGAGAGTAAGAGTGAGTGAGAGTGAGTAAGAGTGACTGAGAAGGAGTAAGAGCGAGTGAGAGTGAGTAAGAGTGAGTGAGAGTGAGTAAAAGTGAGAAAGAGTGAGTAAGAGTGGGAGTTAGTAAGAGTGACTGAGAGTGAATAAGAATGAGTAAGAGTGAGTGAGAGTAAGAGTGAATGAGAGTGAGTGAAAGTAAGAGTGAGTACGAGTGAGTGAGAGTAAGAGTGATTGAGAGTGAGTAAGAGCAAGTGAGAGTAAGAGTGAGAAAGAGTGAGTAAGAGTGACTGAGAGTAAGAGTGACTGGGAGTAAGAGTGAGTAAGAGTGACTGAGAGTAAGAATGTTTGAGAGTGAGAGTAGAAGTGACTGAGAGAAAGTAAGAGTGAGTAGGAATATGAGAGTGAGTGTAAGAGTGAGTAAGAGTGACTGTGAGTGAGTGAGAGTAAGAGTGACTGAGAGTGAGTAAGAGTGACAGAGTGAGTAAGAATGATTGAGAGTGAGAGTAGGAGTGATTGAGAGAAAGTAAGAGTGAGAAGGAGAATCAGAGTGAATGTAAGAGTGAGTGAGAGTGAGAGTAAGAGTGACTGCGAGTGAGTAAGAGTGAGTAAGAGTAAGTGAGAGTAAGAGTGAGTAAAAGTGAGTAAGAGTGAGTGAGAGTGCGTGAGAGTGAGTAAGAGTGACAGTGGGTAAGAGTGAGTAAGACTGACTGAAAGAGAGAAAGAGTGAGTAGGAGTGAGAGTGAGTGAGAGTAAGAGTGAGTAAGAGTGATTGAGAGTGAAAGTAAGAGTGATTGAGAGCAAGTATGAGTGAGTATGAGAGTGAGTAAGAGTGAATAGGGGTGACTGAGAGTGAGTAAGAGTGAGTAAGAGTGAGTGAGAGAGAGTAAGAGTGAGTGAGAGTTACAGTGAGTGAGAGTGAGTGAGAGTAAGTGAGGGTGAGTGAGAGTGAGTAAGAGTAAGAGTGACTGAGAGTGAGTAAGAGTGATTGAGAGTGAGAGTAAGAGTGATTGAGAGAAAGTAGGAGTGAGTATGAGAGAATAGGGGTGACTGAGAGTGAGTAAGAGTGACTGAGGGTGAGTAAGAGTGAGTGAGAGTGAGTAAGCGTGAGTGAGAGTAAGAGTGAGTGAGAGTAAGAGTGAGTGAGAGTGAGTAAGAGTGACTGAGAAGGAGTAAGAGCGAGTGAGAGTGAGTAAGAGTGAGTGAGAGTGAGTAAAAGTGAGAAAGAGTGAGTAAGAGTGGGAGTTAGTAAGAGTGACTGAGAGTGAATAAGAATGAGTAAGAGTGAGTGAGAGTAAGAGTGAATGAGAGTGAGTGAAAGTAAGAATGAGTACGAGTGATTGAGAGTGAGTAAGAGCAAGTGAGAGTAAGAGTGAGAAAGAGTGAGTAAGAGTGACTGAGAGTAAGAGTGACTGGGAGTAAGAGTGAGTAAGAGTGACTGAGAGTAAGAATGTTTGAGAGTGAGAGTAGAAGTGACTGAGAGAAAGTAAGAGTGAGTAGGAATATGAGAGTAAGTGTAAGAGTGAGTAAGAGTGACTGTGAGTGAGTGAGAGTAAGAGTGACTGAGAGTGAGTAAGAGTGGCTGAGAGTAAGAGTGAGTAAGAGTGACTGAGAGTAAGAGTGACTGAGAGTGAGTAAGAGTGAGTGAGAGTGAGTAAGAGCGACTGAGAGTGAGTAAGAGTGATTGAGAGTGAGTGAGAGTAAGAGTGATTGAGAGTGAGTAAGATGGAGAGTAAGAGTGAGTATGAGAGTAAGAGTGATTGAGAGTTAGAGTGAGAGTAAGAGTGAGTATGAGAGTAAGAGTGATTGAGAGTGAGAGTAAGAGTGATTTAGAGTAAGAGTGAAAGTAAGAGAGATTGAGAGTAAGAGTGAGTATGAGAGTAAGAGTGAAAGTTGAGAGTAAGAGTGAGTATGAGAGTAGTAAGAGTGAAAGTAAGAGTGATTGAGAGTAAGAGTGAGAGAAATTTAATCAATCACCTCAATCACAGTGATTGAGGTGATTGATTACTGTGAATGAGATGATTGAGATTGAGTGATTGAGATTGAGGGTCCTCAATCACTCTTAAGAGTACGAGTGATTGAGAGTGAGTAAGAGTAAGAGTGAGTGAGAGTAAGAGTGAGTGAGAGTGAGTAAGAGTGACTGAGAAGGAGTAAGAGCGAGTGAGAGTGAGTAAGAGTGAGTGAGAGTGAGTAAAAGTGAGAAAGAGTGAGTAAGAGTGGGAGTTAGTAAGAGTGACTGAGAGTGAATAAGAATGAGTAAGAGTGAGTGAGAGTAAGAGTGAATGAGAGTGAGTGAAAGTAAGAGTGAGTACGAGTGAGTGAGAGTAAGAGTGATTGAGAGTGAGTAAGAGCAAGTGAGAGTAAGAGTGAGAAAGAGTGAGTAAGAGTGACTGAGAGTAAGAGTGACTGGGAGTAAGAGTGAGTAAGAGTGACTGAGAGTAAGAATGTTTGAGAGTGAGAGTAGAAGTGACTGAGAGAAAGTAAGAGTGAGTAGGAATATGATAGTGAGTGTAAGAGTGACTGTGAGTGAGTGAGAGTAAGAGTGACTGAGAGTGAGTAAGAGTGACTGAGAGTAAGAGTGAGTGAAAGTTAGAGTGAGTGAGAGTAAGAGTGAGTAAGAGTGAGTGAGAGTGCGTGAGAGTGAGTAAGAGTGACAGAGTAAGAGTACTTGAGAATAAGAGTGAGAGTAAGAGTGACTGAGAGTAGGAGTGAAAGAGTGAGTATGAGAGTATGGAAGTGAGTAAAAATGAGTGAGAGTGAGTAAGAGTGAGTAAGAGTGGCTGAGAGTAAGAGTGAGTAAGAGTGACTGAGAGTGAGTAAGAGTGAGTGAGAGTGAGTAAGAGCGACTGACAGTGAGTAAGAGTGATTGAGAGTGAGTGAGAGTAGGAGTGATTGAGAGTGAGTAAGATGGAGAGTAAGAGTGAGTATGAGAGTAAGAGTGATTGAGAGTTAGAGTGAGAGTAAGAGTGAGTATGAGAGTAAGAGTGATTGAGAGTGAGAGTAAGAGTGATTTAGAGTAAGAGTGAAAGTAAGAGAGATTGAGAGTAAGAGTGAGTATGAGAGTAAGAGTGATTGAGAGTAAGAGTGATTGGGAGTAAGAGTGAAAGTAAGAGTGATTGAGAGTATGAGTGAGAGTAATTAATCAATCACCTCAATCACAGTGATTGAGGTGATTGATTACTGTGAATGAGATGATTGAGATTGAGGGTCCTCAATCACTCTTAAGAGTACGAGTGATTGAGAGTGAGTAAGAGTAAGAGTGAGTATGAGAGTCAGTAAGAGTGTGAGGT
Source organism: Procambarus clarkii (assembly GCF_040958095.1). Lineage (NCBI taxonomy): Eukaryota > Metazoa > Arthropoda > Malacostraca > Decapoda > Cambaridae > Procambarus > Procambarus clarkii. Next base: position 35,050,096 of record NC_091207.1, read on the forward strand.
GTGAGAGGGTATCTGGCCAGGGAGGCAGGATGTGTGTGGTCACAGCTAGGCCTTGGCATTGTGATCTTTAATGTTGGTTTTATATATATGATGAATTTTTTGTCCTTTTTAACTTATAATTATTTAGCAGGAATATAATAAGATATTGCACAGTATTAATGTGACAATAATATATGCATTATTTCCTTGATAATCAAACTTGTTGCTCAAAGATAATATGCAATCTTTGAAGGAAACATTTTGAGAGGGGCGAGTTGTCAACTCTGGGCTCGTGGTGAGAGAGACACACACATGGTTAGTGTGGCTCAGGCCTTCAGTGGTGGAGGGTTCCAGCTGGCCGCCACAGCCACAGCCACTGCCACCGCCTGCCACCAGCCGCCAAAAAAGGGGGGGGGAATAGAATGACGAGTAAGTAAGAAAGTGAGTAGGAGAAGTAGAAGAGGTAGATAGGTAGAAGTAGAAGAGTAGATAGTAGAAGAAGAAATGCTGCCACCATCCATTCAAGACCATTACATACAAGACAAGGAAAGGAACTTGTCTGTATCACAATATTCTCAAATGTTATCAAGAGGTCATTATTAGTCTGTTCCATCTGTATCATGTACTCATTAAAAACATGGAACCAGTAACCACAGAGGCTTTCTCACCTCAACTCAAAAACTCTAGGGAACAAAGTTAGACAATTTATATAATAAATTCAACAATTATATTTTTCATGATAAGTATCATAATTTAAGCCATTCAAATATTCAAGATTAATATGCAAAGTGAGTCATCATCCAAGAATTCGAGAACTGTACAACTTGACTGCCCCTGATCCTCACACAACATTTGTAAACATGACCAAGTCACCTTAATGTTTAATTCACCAAGTGTCTGCCTATAGCTGGATAGAGAGGGAGGGGTGGGGGGTCTGTAGTTGACAGAGACTGTCCTGCCCTGCTGGCTGACAGCCTCCCTGGCTAGGCTGTCTTCTCCCCTGCTCTGCTGGCGAGCTCCTGTGCTTAATGCTCCCGTATCGATAGCTCTCCGAGTATATATTGGGGAACCTAGTAACTAACTCCGCCCACAAGTAGATAGCCTCAGGCACTCTACCAAGCCACTCCTTAAACGTCGGCATGTTTGAAGGCTACCAGGCTCCAATTATCAGATTAGCAGAAGCAAGGTGAAATTCTCATGGCTGACCTCAGGTCACTTGGGGTCATTAACGCTTAGAGGTGTGAGTCTCAGGCCGACAAACTGGCGCCTCTCCTCAAATCCTTGTCTGTGACTCATATATCTCTATGTATAATTAAATGAAACTAAACCAAACACCTTTACGGTGTTACATCTCCCCCTTCTCCCCGAAATAAAGTTTTTGCAACACTGCTAAAACCAGCTAGCTGTGTGCGACAACTTTATCAACTTAACAAAAATACATCCTAGCTAAACACATATACATCATCCTACTCTAAAAAAATTTAAATATGTAGACAGACATCCATTGTCTCTGGCGGGGTGACATCACTGCTTGGTCTTGTAGATAGTCCTGTACCACATTTCTTCAACACAACTGTCTCCGTCGCTTCTCCCTTGTTAACGCACAACAACCCTTGGCCACCCGGTAGCCGTTACTACTAGCACTGCGCACAGGACCGTGGAATTCGGTTGTCCCAGCTGATCTGTAATTGGCCCTATGTCAGTCACCATGAGAGACGTATATGGGGTTCTTCACAGCTATAGGGACTACAAGTTTCGAAACCTCCATATAGTTGCCACCGTAGAAATCCCATCCTACTTTTCTCCTCCCTGTTGCTCCAGCACGCCTCCTTCAGAGAGCCACTTCTGACAGCCACATCAAGTTTGCACGACACAGAGGGAATCACTCAACAGAGCAACATGCTTGCAGGAGGGGCGGCCAGTCAAGGCAAACAATCCTGTCTTGCAATTACGCTCCATGCAATGATGCTGATACCAGCAAGGGACACTAGGCATCGTGTCTCACTCAGCTTGGTCTTATCTTCTCCTTTTCTTCTTTCTTCTCTCTGCTTTCTTCTCTCTTCTTTCTTCTCTCTGCTTTCTTCTCTCTCTTTCTTCTCTCTTCATTCTTCTCTCTTCCTCCTCCCATGGGTCTTTGACAAGCGACCTGGGGTCCATTGGGGTCCGTGCATCCTGGGGTCCATCCTGGGTAGACCGACGTTGGTGGGACAGACTAGAGTCGTTGTTGCTCCTCTTCCATCTTTACTGGGTCGTCTGGGGTCGTCTGGGGTCGTCTGCAGAACGACCTGGGGTCCACTGGAATCCGTCCGTCCGTCCTGGGGTCCACTGGGTAGACAAATGTTGACCAACCGAGAGGGCTGCATCTTGGGGGTCCCCCGGGGTGGTGGTGGTGGTGGAGCCATGACATCCAGGTAGGGGGCTAGTCGTCGTGGTGGTGATAAACGCCCGTGAGTATGGTACAAGACAGCCGTCTCCCTCTTCTGTATGTGCGCCTCGCCTCTGGCTCCAACCTGGAAATGAACATAAAGGCAACAATACCCGTGTTCCAAAATGTTGTGTGACCCCGTAGTTTGTATAGGGTTCACACAGTCCAATCATAACGCTCTCCTCCTGGCAACGACTACACTTAAATTTTTATAATCCAATTAACACTGAATGATATGGACTTGGTGGAACATAAATCAGTAACAGAGTGAAGTTAGAGAAGAGAGAATAAGGTTGTCACTACCTTTAACTTGTCACTAAAACAATGTCTACAATAACTATCAATACTAATAGAGACAAAACACTAGCCTAACTTAACTCTACCATTCCTAATCTTACGTACTTAAATAGCCGTTACTCCCACCCTTAACCTACAGCCACCTACGTGACCCAGAGTGTTTCCCTCGCTTCTCCGCAGGTCCACAACTCAAAACTTTTGCCACCCCTGTGACCAGGCTATCTAACGTCGAGCGTCCCCAACGTGAAGTCTACTGACATACTAAGCCTCCCTGGCTAGCATGCTGTACAAAACCAGTACACCTCAGGTTATTGTGTTCAAATGGAGTAAAACAGTCGATCGCAATAATCTGAGCAGAACCACCACTTAAGACTACTTAAGCACTACACCTGCCACTCCCCAACTGACCTGGCCACCAGCGGAGGCTGGGTGTCCCCCTGGGACATGCGGGGTCACCTGTCACACTCAGCTGACCTGCATTACCACCAACCGCTAAGTTCCCAAGTCGCCAAATATTATCACTAACATAAATCACTACACTTGCAAGTTCTGGTGAACATTCCCTGAACTTCACAAAACTCGCAAAATCACTAAACCACAACGTCAGAGAATCACTATCTCCTAACCTGAAAAAAACTCGCTAACGCGAAAGTTAAACACCTGTCAAGATCTCCCTGATAGCGCCTGAGCGGCAAAAGGACACATGGGACTGAACAATGTTAAATGAACACCATCTACCTACAACATTGTTCAGCACCGCTGCCGACATTGTAACGGGGGGTGGGGGGAATAAATAGTTGGAGAGGGGTGAAGGGCGAGGAGGGTCATTAGATGAAAGGGAGAGTCCGGAGAGGGGTGGAGGGAGAGGAGTAGATAGGTAGAAGTAGATTAGCAGAAGCAAGGTGAAATTCTCATGGCTGACCTCAGGTCACTTGGGGTCATTAACGCTTAGAGGTGTGAGTCTCAGGCCGACAAACTGGCGCCTCTCATCAAATCCTTGTCTGTGACTCATATATCCTTATGTATGATTAAATGAAACTAAACCAAGCACCTTTACGGTGTTACACCGCCACCAGCCACCACTGCCTGCCATCAGCCGCCACCGCCCGCCACCAGCCACCACCGCCCGCCACCAGCCACCACTGCCCGCCACCAGCCGCCACCACCGCCTTTACCAGCCACCACCGCCCACTACCAGCCACCACCGCCAGTCACCAGCCACCACCGCCAGTCACCAGCCACCACCGCCTGCCACCAGCCACTCTTCTTTTCTCTCTCTTCTACCTCTCTCCTCTTCTTCTCTCTCTCTGTTTACTCTTTTCTTCTCTCTCTCATATTCTTCTCTCTTTCCTCTTTCTTTCTCTCTGCTCACTCTTTTTCTTCTCTCTCTCATATTCTTCTTTCTTTCCTCTCTCTCTCTCTCTCTCTCTCTCTCTCTCTCTCTCTCTCTCTCTCTCTCTCTCTCTCTCTCTCTCTCTCTCTCTCTCTCTCTCTCTCTCCCTCTCTCTCTTCTTCATCTCTCTCTCTGCTCTCTTTCCTTCTCTCTCTCTCTCTCTCTCTCTCTCTCTCTCTCTCTCTCTCTCTCTCTCTCTCTCTCTCTCTCTCTCTCTCTCTCTCTCTCTCTCTCTCTCTCTCTCTCTCTCTCTCTCTCTCTCTATTATCTCCCTTTTTCTTCTCTTTGCTCTCTCTCTTCTTTTAATTATTTTTCTCTCTTCTTCTCAGCTCTCTCTTTTCTCTCTCCCTCTATCTCTCTCTCTTCTTCTCTTTTTGTTTATTTTGTCTGTCTGTCTGTCTGTCTGTCTGTCTGTCTGTCTGTCTGTCTGTCTGTCTGTCTGTCTGTCTGTCTGTCTGTCTGTCTGTCTGTCTGTCTCTCTCTCTCTCTCTCTCTCTCTCTCTCTCTCTCTCTCTCTCTCTCTCTCTCTCTCTCTCTCTCTCTCTATCTATCTCTCTTCTTGCTCTCTCTTCTTCTTCTCCTTGACTCTATTTTCTCCCTTTTCTCTCTCCTCTCTCATCTCTCTCTCTCTTTCTTTCTCGATCTCTTTCTCTCTTCTCTTCTCTCTTTCACTCTCTTTTTTCTTTCTCTCTTTTCTCTCTCATCTCATTCTCTCTCATCCTCTTCCTCTCTCTCCTCCCACTCTCTCTCTCTCTCTCTCTCTCTCTCTCTCTCTCTCTCTCTCTATCTCTCTCTCTCTCTCTCTCTCTCTCTCTCTCTCTCTCTCTCTCTCTCTCTCTCCCCCCCTTCTCTCCTCTCTCGATCACTCGACCCTCGCTTTCCCCCCCCCTCTCTCTCTCTCCTTCTCTCTCTCTCTCCCTCTCTCTCTTTCTCTCTCCTCTATCTTTTCTCTCTCCTCTCTCTCTCTCTTCTCTCTCTCCTTATATCTCTCTCTTCTTCTTCTCTTTCCCTCTCTTCTTCTCTCTCTCTCTGTCCTTATATATCTCTCTTCTTCTTCTCTTTCCCTCTCTTCTTCTCTCTCTTCTCACTTTTTCTGCTTCTTTCTTCCTCTCATTTTCTCTCTCTCTCTCTCTCTCTCTCTCTCTCTCTCTCTCTCTCTCTCTCTCTCTCTCTCTCTCTCTCTCTCTTTTATTCCCTCTCTTCCCCTTCTGTCTTCCTTTCTCGTCTCTCCTTTTTCTCTCTCTCTGCTCTCTCTCTCTCCTCTCTGTTTCTATCTTTTTAAATGCAATAAAGATAATTATACCTAATAAATTCTACCTTTGCTCCAAAATGTTATATCATGACATTTAAAATACGTTTTATTAAAACGTTTTGACCTCACGATTTAAAGTCGTCTTTACAAATTCTCAAAATACGTATTTTAAAGTAATTTAAAACGTGCCCAAAACAATGAAATGTCGTTTTTAAGACGTTTTGAAAACACGAAAATGTTTGGTGGGATCTTACTTACTCTCACTCACTATCATATTCTTACTCACTCTCACTCTCACTTACTCCTACTCACTCTCAGTCACTCTTACTCACTCTTACTAACTCTCACTCACTCTTACTCACTCTCAGACACTCTTACTTATTCTTACTCACTCTCACTCACATCTCTCGTCCTAGGTTTTTCAATTTGGTATCAATATGTTCGCAATAAAATTCTCTAGAGGAGTAAATGAATATAAACTACAAAAGCCCGGCTTACCACCCACAGCAAACAGAGAAAGTGAGAGTGTGCTACCCGGGAGCGCCCAAGAGCGATAAAAAGTGTACACTCTTTTCACTTTGGTCACCTCAATTTTCGTCCTAGGGCTTTCATTTTGGTATCAATGTGTTCGCAGAGAATTCGCAACAAGTGTATATGCATAAAAGGTCAAAAGCTGCAGCGCGCTCCACCCGCCGACGTGATGAAAGCAGGCCGCATTACCCAGAAGAGTGCCATGCAGTGCCTGGCCTTCCACTGGAGAGCATGGTAATACTGAAAGGTGTATACTCTTTTCCAACTTTGTCACTTCAATTCTCGTCCTAGTTTTTAAATTTGGTATCAATGTCTTTGCAATAGAATTCTCTACAGGTTTAAATGCATATAAACTCCAAAAGCACGGCGTACCATCCACACAAAACAGAGAAAGTGAGAGAAAGTAACCCGGTAGCGCTCAAGAACAATGTAATGTGTACACTCTTTTCACTTTGGTTACCTCAATTCTCGTCATAGGTCTTTCATTTTGGTATCAATGTGTTCGCAATTGTATCTACTGGCATTTTACCCTTTGCTTGGAGCTGAAGGGTTTCAGGCTCACCATGCTGCAATCTGATAGTACCACAGGTGTATACCCCATCTTCAAGCAGCAATTCACTCATTCAAACCGACTTATAATAGTTATCCACATATAAATGATAACCTTTGTTTTTCAGTAGTTCAAAGCGGGAAGACGTTGGCGCGCAGTTTAAAATCAGTCCAAAAAGATCGGATAAAAACCTGAATTTTAGCAAATATTTAAAATTGTGATGCCATACTTCGTCATTAGTGGACACTTAGCAGCTAAACGTTTGACTCCATACTTCGTCATCAGTGGGCGAAAGTGTTAGCTAATTAGAAACCTGTCATATGAAGAAAGATTGTCAAAGCTTAAATTACATTCTCTAGAAAGGCGAAGAATAAGGAGTGACATATGGTAGAGGTGTACAATAGGATGAATGGACATAACAATGGGGATATTAATAGGGGTAATAATTAAAAAGTAACAACACAAGACAGAACTCGAAACAAAGTATAAAAATTTGAAAAAAATAGATTTAGGAAAGAGCTGCATGGATAAATACACTGTGTTTGTACCTCAAGGTTCATGTATGCAATATTACAGAGTTCCAATTAACTCCCATGCATAGTAGTTAATTTATGTTATGTGTATGTTTTTTATGTTAAAATGTTTTTGTTGATTTGTTTCTATATTTTCGTAAGTAAAGCATGCTTACCGTCTTATTCCAAGTTTTATGATAACTTTACAAGGTTTAAAACAAGGTTTAAAGTTCAATATAATATTCAGGTATTCATACAGGAATTATACGTTAATATAACATCATAATAATGTAATGATGTCGTATAAATAACGTTACATTGACGTCATATAAATGTTATATTTATGTAATAAGAACGTAAATTGGATAGGTTTTTTGTTTACTAAAGTAAAAAAAAAAAATGTTGACTGAAAATTGTCTATTCTTAAATATACAGCATGAAAACATTATAATTCCATAGTATTCACTATTATTTTTAAATTTTTACATAAATCTTAAAAAACTGTGCCTCAGGAATATTTACAATCTTGTAAAGCCACTAGTACGCGCAGCGTTTCGGGCAGGTCCTTAATCTAACACATAATTTTAAGTAGGTAAATTCTAGCAGAATTAATAAAATGATAACAAATACATTGCAGGAAAATATGAAATGAGAGAGATGAGTAAGTATAATATGTTTTTAGTTATATCTAATCGTTTTAAGGACGTCAGAAATATGTATTTATGACAATAGTTACAGTATTACCTTTGTGACACCATTTAAAAACGTCCACAAACGTTCTGTGTTTGCTGGGATAGGTTACAATCAAGTCGTTTTTTGCGTTTTATTCAGAGCTTAGATCTTATTGAGTGAGGAAAGATATTCATATTTTAAAAAAGGTTTCTTGGCTGATGCTCTCCATTGATGGATAAAACAACCTTTTGAAAACCAATGTTAGTTTGATCTAGATATTATAATAAACGAAAGTTTTAATGTCATCAGAAAGGTAGAAATATAGGCTACATTTAAAATACTTTGTCATAAATATAACTGAAGTAAAAACCAAGATATATGCATTTTGATAATTACTTGATGGCTCTGAGTGTGAAGCCAATAAATTGTATAATTAGTTTCCTTATATTTTAATTAACCTTAAAAATCTATATGTCTGAAGAAAGGAAGATGTAGCCGTTAATGTGACAACATTTCAAAAAATATATATCTCCTAAGTTAAATAAATAATACCACCTTATCTCCGGTGTCCGGACACATGAAAACTACCTTGGTATGAGTATCCAGCCAGGCAGGGATCACAGGCTGCACAATACTGATAAATTATGTATTGCACTACTTGTGGTCGATCTCGAACCCATTTATGATGTGACGACTTGTACTGAATTTTGTAACTAGCTCATCAAGATTGTAACTTGCTTAGCTAAATGAATTGTGGGGTTCAGTCCCTGAGCCCATTATGTGTCTCTGTATCCCTTTCCACTACCCCCCACAAGATTGGTATAGGGTGCATATTAAATGAACTAAACTAAAAGAGATGAGTTGATAAACATTAATGTTTATATTTTATTAAAAATACAGATATAAACTTTGTTTTCAAACGTTAAATGTAACAATATATCAAGTATAAGCACCAAGATATATTTATGATTTAACAATTTCCTATAAAGTTGCAATATTACCGTAATTGCACTCTTATCATTATCATATGATGCAGGATCGATGTCTAGGTGAATTATGGCTGACACAGTCAGATTATATATGTCAGCCACAAGCAGGTAATTATCAAAAGAAGGTGCCAATCCGGGGAATGTCTTCCACAAGTACAGCTCTTAACTTTAGTATAAACCTTATATATTATATATCATGAGAAATTCAGAAACATGAAATATATTTTTAAAATTTTGTCATCAGAGTATATATTTTTAACCACATACTCATCCTGTGAGTCTTAGTTTACTGTGCATCCTATTTTCATCAAGTCACCCAAGGGGTCCGTGTAATTCCCCAAAGGTAATTACCCGAGGACCAGGCCTCCTCTGGTTTGTAATTTGGTCCACCAAGCTGTTTGATGCAGTTATCATTTACACACATTCCATTTATATGTGGATAATGTGATAGTGTCCCCCCCCCCCCCATTATATTTCTCCCACGCCAGCTGTAAGAGTCATATCTACTTTGCCCAAACGTTCTCTACCTTCCTGATAACAATTTGACATATGTGGGAGCATGAGGTGTTCTCGCGTTGGCGAGAAATTAGCCAAAGAAGAGTGTTTTGGCCAGTGGCTTAGGCCCTTTTGGATGCCAAGATGGCGCCAGACCCAACGTTTTCCCGGTAATACGTTATGACGTCAGTGGCACCAGATTGGTCAAGAACGGTGACGTGGCACAGGGAGCCAATGAGAAACGCCCCTGGCAAGTATGACGTCACGAGTGCAGGGGGGTCCGGACGGCGCGTGCCGTGGCGCCAAGAAGTTAGACACGACACGTCGAGGAGGTCGGACGTGCGATCGGGGGTCTTGTCAATCTGACAGTTTTCGCCCCAACTCCGGTGGATTTACGCGTCACCAGTGGTCTGCAAGCACCCTGTGAGGTCTTCCTAATCTCCGTGTGTCGGGCAGAAGAAGGAATTGACGAGAAATGAGCAACAAGTGCTCCAGTGACAGGTGCTTTGCAAGAATTGAAGTCTGAGCAGTCCGGAACGACTGTACAGTTTCACGAGTTGGGTGATGATGTAGTGGCTGGGCCAGTCCACCGTGAGGGAGGAGAAGAACGAACTGGCTGGGAATATGAATGACTGCAGCTGTGAGTGAGGACTGTAGACGTAGCTGTGAGGAGAAGGCGATGGCCAGAAGACTGACTCCAACCCTTCAGGAGGTTGTGGAGGAGCACGGGGCCTGCAGAGAGAGGAGTACGGAGAAGACACGTTTTTGAGTGTTGGTTGAGTTCCTGGGAAGAGCATCAGTGTGTGGGGGGTGTTCCCTACAACAAGTCGAGAGCCGGGACCAGGAGCTTCAATTCAACTCTCAACAGAGGGCGAGTCCACGTCATTGATGGTGGAAGTAGGTAATTCAGTTTTCCCTCCCATTCCCCTTTAGTTAGCTATAAGCCAGAGTATCTTCTATGTCGCGAGCAGGACTCACCAATGTCTACGTTTCTAGTGAGACACAGCTGTGAGAAGATGCTGGAGAGCTCTCATGGGATATATATATATATATATATATGTATGGTGTGTGATTACTCCTGTGGACAAATCCACAAGGGCCGTGACGAGGATTCGAACCTGCGTCCAGGAGCATGCCAGACACTGCCTTAATCGACTGAGCTACGACAGGGTAAAAGGGTTGAAACCGAAGTTCTACTGAACTTACTGGATCCCGTAAGGCAGTGTCTAGGATGCTCCCAGACGCAGGTTCGAATCCTCGTCACGGCCCTTGTGGATTTGTTCATTTGATACATCACGTTATTGTGATCTCTGTGTGTGTGTTACTCTTGTGGTTTTGGCGAAGAGATTACCGTGACCAGAGTATCTTCTATGTCGTGAGCAGGGCTCACCAAGGTCTTTGTTTCTAGTGAGACACAGTTGTGAGGAGAGGCTATGGAGCTCTCATGAAATATGGTTCAATGAGGAGATTTCTGTGACGAGGACCTTTATATTCAAGTCATTTATATTATAAGTTTATGCCAGAGGATATATATATATATATATATATATATATATATATATATATATATATATATATATATATATATATATATATGAGCCTATACTTGCATAAACCACAAGTGAAGATAAACAATCTTTGGACAACACCCACCAGTGGGACTCGAACCCAGAAAGCACAACTACCTTCCAGTAGCTGGCATAACTAGTATGCTTTAACCCACTACGCCATCAGACCTTACAAAAGAAGTAGATAGTTCGAGATATATATATCTCAAACATCTCTACCTCCCGAAGGCACCAGATGAGTGAGGGGTCAGTCTGCAATTTTCGTCAAGCCACTGTCAATGTGAGAGAACTCGTGTCCAGCTTATAAGCCTATACTTGCATAAACCACAAGTGAAGATAAACAATCTTTGGACAACACCCACCAGTGGGACTCGAACCCAGAAAGCACAACTACCTTCCAGTAGCTGGCATAACTAGTATGCTTTAACCCACTACGCCATCAGACCTTACAAAAGAAGTAGATAGTTCGAGATATATATATCTCAAACATCTCTACCTCCCGAAGGCACCAGATGAGTGAGGGGTCAGTCTGCAATTTTCGTCAAGCCACTGTCAATGTGAGAGAACTCGTGTCCAGCTTATAAGCCTATACTTGCATAAACCACAAGTGAAGATAAACAATCTTTGGACAACACCCACCAGTGGGACTCGAACCCAGAAAGCACAACTACCTTCCAGTAGCTGGCATAACTAGTATGCTTTAACCCACTACGCCATCAGACCTTACAAAAGAAGTAGATAGTTCGAGATATATATATCTCAAACATCTCTACCTCCCGAAGGCACCAGATGAGTGAGGGGTCAGTCTGCAATTTTCGTCAAGCCACTGTCAATGTGAGAGAACTCGTGTCCAGCTTATAAGCCTATACTTGCATAAACCACAAGTGAAGATAAACAATCTTTGGACAACACCCACCAGTGGGACTCGAACCCAGAAAGCACAACTACCTTCCAGTAGCTGGCATAACTAGTATGCTTTAACCCACTACGCCATCAGACCTTACAAAAGAAGTAGATAGTTCGAGATATATATATCTCAAACATCTCTACCTCCCGAAGGCACCAGATGAGTGAGGGGTCAGTCTGCAATTTTCGTCAAGCCACTGTCAATGTGAGAGAACTCGTGTCCAGCTTATAAGCCTATACTTGCATAAACCACAAGTGAAGATAAACAATCTTTGGACAACACCCACCAGTGGGACTCGAACCCAGAAAGCACAACTACCTTCCAGTAGCTGGCATAACTAGTATGCTTTAACCCACTACGCCATCAGACCTTACAAAAGAAGTAGATAGTTCGAGATATATATATCTCAAACATCTCTACCTCCCGAAGGCACCAGATGAGTGAGGGGTCAGTCTGCAATTTTCGTCAAGCCACTGTCAATGTGAGAGAACTCGTGTCCAGCTTATAAGCCTATACTTGCACAAACCACAAGTGAAGATAAACAATCTTTGGACAACACCCACCAGTGGGACTCGAACCCAGAAAGCACAACTACCTTCCAGTAGCTGGCATAACTAGTATGCTTTAACCCACTACGCCATCAGACCTTACAAAAGAAGTAGATAGTTCGAGATATATATATCTCAAACATCTCTACCTCCCGAAGGCACCAGATGAGTGAGGGGTCAGTCTGCAATTTTCGTCAAGCCACTGTCAATGTGAGAGAACTCGTGTCCAGCTTATAAGCCTATACTTGCATAAACCACAAGTGAAGATAAACAATCTTTGGACAACACCCACCAGTGGGACTCGAACCCAGAAAGCACAACTACCTTCCAGTAGCTGGCATAACTAGTATGTTTTAACCCACTACGCCATCAGACCTTACAAAAGAAGTAGATAGTTCGAGATATATATATCTCAAACATCTCTACCTCCCGAAGGCACCAGATATTGTTTGAGATATATATATCTCGAACTATCTACTTCTTTTGTAAGGTCTGATGGCGTAGTGGGTTAAAGCATACTAGTTATGCCAGCTACTGGAAGGTAGTTGTGCTTTCTGGGTTCGAGTCCCACTGGTGGGTGTTGTCCAAAGATTGTTTATCTTCACTTGTGGTTTATGCAAGTATAGGCTTATAAGCTGGACACGAGTTCTCTCACATTGACAGTGGCTTGACGAAAATTGCAGACTGACCCCTCACTCATCTGGTGCCTTCGGGAGGTAGAGATGTTTGAGATATATATATCTCGAACTATCTACTTCTTTTGTAAGGTCTGATGGCGTAGTGGGTTAAAGCATACTAGTTATGCCAGCTACTGGAAGGTAGTTGTGCTTTCTGGGTTCGAGTCCCACTGGTGGGTGTTGTCCAAAGATTGTTTATCTTCACTTGTGGTTTATGCAAGTATAGGCTTATAAGCTGGACACGAGTTCTCTCACATTGACAGTGGCTTGACGAAAATTGCAGACTGACCCCTCACTCATCTGGTGCCTTCGGGAGGTAGAGATGTTTGAGATATATATATCTCGAACTATCTACTTCTTTTGTAAGGTCTGATGGCGTAGTGGGTTAAAGCATACTAGTTATGCCAGCTACTGGAAGGTAGTTGTGCTTTCTGGGTTCGAGTCCCACTGGTGGGTGTTGTCCAAAGATTGTTTATCTTCACTTGTGGTTTATGCAAGTATAGGCTTATAAGCTGGACACGAGTTCTCTCACATTGACAGTGGCTTGACGAAAATTGCAGACTGACCCCTCACTCATCTGGTGCCTTCGGGAGGTAGAGATGTTTGAGATATATATATCTCGAACTATCTACTTCTTTTGTAAGGTCTGATGGCGTAGTGGGTTAAAGCATACTAGTTATGCCAGCTACTGGAAGGTAGTTGTGCTTTCTGGGTTCGAGTCCCACTGGTGGGTGTTGTCCAAAGATTGTTTATCTTCACTTGTGGTTTATGCAAGTATAGGCTTATAAGCTGGACACGAGTTCTCTCACATTGACAGTGGCTTGACGAAAATTGCAGACTGACCCCTCACTCATCTGGTGCCTTCGGGAGGTAGAGATGTTTGAGATATATATATCTCGAACTATCTACTTCTTTTGTAAGGTCTGATGGCGTAGTGGGTTAAAGCATACTAGTTATGCCAGCTTCTGGAAGGTAGTTGTGCTTTCTGGGTTCGAGTCCCACTGGTGGGTGTTGTCCAAAGATTGTTTATCTTCACTTGTGGTTTATGCAAGTATAGGCTTATAAGCTGGACACGAGTTCTCTCACATTGACAGTGGCTTGACGAAAATTGCAGACTGACCCCTCACTCATCTGGTGCCTTCGGGAGGTAGAGATGTTTGAGATATATATATCTCGAACTATCTACTTCTTTTGTAAGGTCTGATGGCGTAGTGGGTTAAAGCATACTAGTTATGCCAGCTACTGGAAGGTAGTTGTGCTTTCTGGGTTCGAGTCCCACTGGTGGGTGTTGTCCAAAGATTGTTTATCTTCACTTGTGGTTTATGCAAGTATAGGCTTATAAGCTGGACACGAGTTCTCTCACATTGACAGTGGCTTGACGAAAATTGCAGACTGACCCCTCACTCATCTGGTGCCTTCGGGAGGTAGAGATGTTTGAGATATATATATCTCGAACTATCTACTTCTTTTGTAAGGTCTGATGGCGTAGTGGGTTAAAGCATACTAGTTATGCCAGCTACTGGAAGGTAGTTGTGCTTTCTGGGTTCGAGTCCCACTGGTGGGTGTTGTCCAAAGATTGTTTATCTTCACTTGTGGTTTATGCAAGTATAGGCTTATAAGCTGGACACGAGTTCTCTCACATTGACAGTGGCTTGACGAAAATTGCAGACTGACCCCTCACTCATCTGGTGCCTTCGGGAGGTAGAGATGTTTGAGATATATATATCTCGAACTATCTACTTCTTTTGTAAGGTCTGATGGCGTAGTGGGTTAAAACATACTAGTTATGCCAGCTACTGGAAGGTAGTTGTGCTTTCTGGGTTCGAGTCCCACTGGTGGGTGTTGTCCAAAGATTGTTTATCTTCACTTGTGGTTTATGCAAGTATAGGCTTATAAGCTGGACACGAGTTCTCTCACATTGACAGTGGCTTGACGAAAATTGCAGACTGACCCCTCACTCATCTGGTGCCTTCGGGAGGTAGAGATGTTTGAGATATATATATCTCGAACTATCTACTTCTTTTGTAAGGTCTGATGGCGTAGTGGGTTAAAGCATACTAGTTATGCCAGCTACTGGAAGGTAGTTGTGCTTTCTGGGTTCGAGTCCCACTGGTGGGTGTTGTCCAAAGATTATATATATATATATATATATATATATATATAAATGTACAATTAATGGTGTAAGGCTGTGTGCCTAGGGTTACCTCGCTATTATATTAAATATTTACGAAGTGATCTATATATATATTGTGACGGGAAAGTGTAGGAGTGTAGATGTTCGGCAGTCCTCCAATAGCAGGTGTCAATGCCTAGTCACACTTACAAAAAAAAAGATAGACTGCTTGCCTGTTTATCTGTGGTAAAGTAAGGGAAGACACGCAAAACACATAGTATGAACAATGAAACTTTTTTTAATATAGAAAACAAATTATAAACAAAGACAATCCCTTGGCTATGTACAATGCAAACAAACAAGTCAAAAACATGTAATATAAATGAAGAATAGGGATGAAGTTACTCTACAATAATATAAATACACAATGAAAAATAATCAGGTGCTGAGAATATGGCGCTAGCTGAGAAACATCCACCTGATGCACAACGTATATCAGTTCGTTGTTCACTGCTCGAGAGCACAAAGATATTCTGACTTCAATGGCTGGTTCAAGCCCAGACATCGACTCAGGTAGAGGGCACTGAGGTGCAGAAGTGCAGGTGTGCAGTCGGTGAGTCACCAATCAGGAGCAGGCAGGCTGGGAATGGAAGTTGGCTGGTTGATGACGAGCCGGCGTGGAGGGAGTGTGGAGTAGGGGGTGAGTCTTGAGTACGTTTGCCTCCTGGTCAAAACATTTTGTGCTACTGGTAGACATATCTTGAAGGTAGCATCTTATTCTTGTATAATATACGCAACTTGATGTAGAGAAGAGCAGGCTGAATCTCTCTTGAAAATATATATATATATATATATATATATATATATATATATATATATATATATATATATATATATATATATATATATATATATATATATATATATATATATGTATATATATATATATATATATATATATATATATATATATATATATATATGTATATATGTATGTATGTATGTATGTATGTATGTATGTATGTATGTATGTATGTATGTATGTATGTATGTATGTATGTATGTATGTATGTATGTATGTATGTATGTATGTGATGGTCAAGCGGATTAAGGCGCCCTGTAGTTACCAGTTGCGTTGCTCCTGGGAGTATGGGTTCGAGTCACTTCTGGGGTGTGAATTTTCAGTCGCATATAGTCCTGGGGACCATTCAGGCTTGTTTGCATATATATATATATATATATATATATATATATATATATATATATATATATATATATATATATATATATATATATATATATATATATATATATACTGGAGTTATTGAATAGTGTATTCATATTCATATGAATGGTGATTTATTGTGTTAATGCCAGAGTAGTGAGATACTATGATCATGAAAGGAAAATAGGCGCCTCACGCCCATATTTAAGAGTATAGTGAGCAGTGTCAGTACAATGAATATTGTGAGTGGGCGTGGCACATCGCGAGTTGCCAAACGTTTGATAATACTGCATTCGGAGCGTGGGAAACGCGTGACAGTTGTAGTGCTGCCATCTTGGAGGTTCCAGAATTATGAAGAGACAGAGAGAGAAGGCTGTTCATTTGTTCCTTTGAGAGGTGTTGTTCCAGAGATATGATTCTTTAATCTTTTAAGTAAACTACAAAACCACCTTCGTGTTTGTGTTATCCCTCCATTACTTTGTTGCTATTGAGACTATATAAGAGAGAGAGTGACTTAAACAAATACTTACCTGATACCAAATTTGAATAGTGTTCTATTGGGACACTACTATCACTACTATATTACTATTCCACTGAGGTGTTACTGGACACGGTAAACACCAGTTGGCGACCTTTTGTGAGTGGTAGAGCCTTCTGTCGGGGCGGGCACATGATCAATCACATGAGTGATCGTGTTCTCACTCGTTTTTGGCTATTAGGCCGGCTGGAGATAGACTGGGAGACTCTCCGGGTGAACAGTGGAACCGTGGGGATTGAGTGAAGACATGTGGGGCTACGGTAAGTCACGTTCATCACTAATAATACTTGGTGGTGACTGGCCAGAGAGGGTGACACCTCGACAATGGCGACCTCGCCAGGATTTAAGTCCGAGAGAAACCCCAACAATAACTAATCAATCATTGACTTTAACATTAGTAGCCCGACGTCTATAAGGATGATAAGTTGATTTATGAGCGCCGGGCACTCAAAACTAGCTAGCCTAATTTGCTACTTTTTTATTTATTTATTTTATTTATATATACAAGAGTTCTTACATTCTTGTAAAGTCACTACCACGCATAGCATTTCGGGCATGTCCTTAATCCTAATTTTGACCCCGGAATACGACCCTCCAAATCGTTTAACAACAGTACCCATTCACTGCTTGGTGAACAGAGCTAGGCTGCTGTTAAGAATTGGCACCTGGTCAATCCTCCCCGATAGATACAAACTAGTGCTTTACCACTATGCCACGGGGACTGCTTTTTTAACCCAATCTGGCAACAAGATTCGAGAGAGAGACCATCCAGATGTGCTGCTTCTAAACAGCACATACATAATCACTAAAAAACTTCTCTAAATATCTTTCCGGCAGAACAATTCAAATAAAAATCGTTCAACAACTTGAATTTTTGTATTAAGCTCTTGGGGTAAAGCGTTTGAACCTAAGAATTATCTCAGTCATTCTCTGTTTTACTGTTATTAAACATATATTAAACTCAAGCCAAACAAATCACCGGACGAAGTATTTGCCAGTTGTGCTTAAAGAATGTTAGTAATAAAACACCTGGTGTTATTCTTCACCTATATCTTTTTCTGGTTAGTCCCCTATTTACATTATGCAGCTCAGTTTTCGTCACCATACTATAGTTTTTAGTTTAGTTAATTTATTAACAAAGCTTAAGTTGCATTCACTGGAAAGGCGAAGAGTTAGGGGTGACATGATAGAGGTTTACAAGTGGGTGAATGGCCATAACAAAGGGGATATTAATAGGGTATTAAAAGTATCAACACAAGACAGAACACGAAACAATGGGTATAAATTGGATAAGTTTATATTTAGGAAAGACTTGGGTAAATACTGGTTCAGTAACAGGGTTGTTGATTTGTGGAACCAATTACCGCGTAACGTGCTGGAGGTGGGGTCCCTCGATTGTTTCAAGCGCGGGTTGGCCAAGTATATGAGTGGGATTGGGTGGTTATAAATAGGAGCTGCCTCGTATGGGCCAATAGGCCTTCTGCAGTTACCTTGTTCTTCTGTTCTTATTATGCACCCCATACCCATCTTGTGGGCAGTAGTGGAAAAGGTTAAAAACGCACATAATGGGCTCAGGGACCGAACCCACAATTTATTTAACTAAGGTCTGATTAAGTCTGATATCCACTGAGGTCTGATTAAGTCCTTTTGGGGACCTTAATCATTAGGACGTCCAATGATGAACGCAAAGTGAGGCGTATCCAGATGGTATATTGACAACATTCAGCATATCTCATAATGACCTAGTAGTACTTGGTGCACAAGTACCTTTTCCAAAGGAATTGCGAAACATAATTAAACACAACTGTGCTGTACAGAGTTATATATTTATTTCAGTTTGAACAATTTTTAACATTAAAGGATACATCCTCTAATTGGTTAAAATTGGTTTTAACATTCGAAATCTAATTTGTTGATGTTAAATAAAATAAGGTTCAAATTTATTAAGATATTCATACTTTAAAAACTATTTCTATTTGAAATTTAAATAACATAAAAGGAGTACACAATATAACAAATACCGACTATATAAAAGACCTGACACTTTCAGCATTTAATTATGCTATTGTAACACATTGAAAGTAATAATATTATTTGATTCAGCAAAGCATTTGGTAAGATTATAATAATAATAATAATAATGCATAAATTAAGTATTTTACATTAATTTTTAAATTATAATTCACAACTTGCTAGCGCACAAGAAACGAATCCACGAATCATCATTACATTCTGTAACACCTACACATGATCCATGGTGCCAAATATTGTAAGAGTCACAGCATACCATCAGCTTCAAATCATTTGGCTTTCTGCAAATGCAGTACACTTCCATCGAGCATGACTAGTTGATTCGTTTTCTTCTCAGTGTCTGAGCTGTAGGGAATGAGGTGAGACACTTTCCTTTAAAGTTCTCTTGTAGATGTTGTCTCATATTTTGCACATCATATACAAGGTTCACCGAATCTTCACCATTTGCAGGTGATGCAGCAAACGCCACAGCATACACAACACTCATACTTGAGTCCCTGTGTCTGCTGACATTCCTTATATTGCAAATCAGCTTATCATCCTGGTAATTAGCAAGAGCACACAAGAAAACTTCAGTAGATTTGGATGGTAATTTATGCCTGGTGTCGTATATGTTAATTTGTCCAGTTTCTCCAGTGTTGGAAACGGTGACCCAGTGACAACCATCAACTTGAATTATTTGAATAAATTCACCTAATACAGCTGGCTAGGAGAGGTCCCGCTGCAACACTGGGTCATGAAGACCTTCTACGCTTGGCATAGTTTGTTTGATGAGGTCACATGCAGCCTTTATATGAATGTCAGAGAGCTGTTTATTTGTTCCAATGTTTATGATCTCATCATCTGTTAAATAATTTAACATTGTCGAATGTGAAGCACTGCTATCAATCTCCGTATTATTGCATTGGTGTGAGTAGTGGCAGTGATTGGTGCAGTTTATTCATCACCAGCTACCTCTACCACATCATCACCAGCGACTTTTAGCACATCATCACCAGCTGCCGCTAGCACATCATCACCAGCTACCTCCAACTGAGAACATTTTCTGTATCCTCGTCAATATTAACTCCAGTAATTTTTTCCTCATCTATTACTCCAATACGTGCCTCCTAGAATATTTCCTCTAGCATGCATGCCAATACTACTTCATATGGCGATAATGTTGTAGTCTCTGAAGTCGTGATATTCATGGCATACATAACCTTTGGTAACAATGATGGCCAAAGAAGGCTTGAGTCGTCATTTTAAACCTGAATCGATCTTCAACTTGCGGAGTTTGTCCTGAATGACTTTGTTGCCATTTTCGACACATCCTAGGACTGGAAGTGACGGGGTCTTCCAGTCAAAATTTTTTTTACCCCCCCCCCACTGATCAAAAAGACATTTCAGCATTAGGTTTACAATATCTTTGCCATTGAATGGAAAATTCTCGAGAGTCCTAAATATGCTAAAATGCGCTCCTCCAGCATTAAAACAACTTCCCTGGCAGTTTTAGATTTTAAATTAAAAACAATATGATATTTGCTGAAATGATCTACCACATGGCAAATATAGTTATAGACTCCGTCTGGAGAATTTCTCATGTTTATCAGGTCTACTTGTATGCGATGCATAAACTCTGTTTCGACGATCGGTTTCAGAAGGGGGGCGGCATGTCTGGGGCTGTGTCTTTTCACAAGTTGGGCAAGATTTACAAAATTCTTGCACTAATTGCGTAGGAACTAGGCAACAGAATAACCACAAGTGATTTGTGGTTTAAGCAAGTACGGGCTTATAGCATGGACACGAGTTCTCCCACATTAACAGTAGCTTGATGAAAACCGTATAGTAACCCCTCACTAGTCTCGTGCCCTTGGGAAGTGGGGATATTTGAGGTATATATATACCTCGAAATCTCTACTTCTTTTAAGGGTCTGAGTGGTGTAGTGGGTTAAGGTGTACTAGTTATGGCAGCTACTGGAAGGTAGTTGTGCTTTCTGGGTTCGAGGCCCACTGGAGGGTGTTGTCCAAATATATATATATATATATATATATATATATATATATATATATATATATATATATATATATATATATATATATATATATATATATACATATATATATATATATAAATATATATTATTAAATATGACCGAAAAAGTAAGATTAATAATTCTAACACGAATTTTCTCAATCTTTCGTACATTACGCTTCACTGTTGGAGGTAAATCAAAAATCACTTCTCCAAAATTCATTTTTATTTCTAGTCTGACGCGACACGGGCGCGTTTCGTAAAACTTATTACATTTTCAAAGACTTCACAAATACACAACTGATTAGAACTTACGTCTCTCTGATATTATATCTACATTTGAGTGAGGTGGGAAGGGTGATGTGGCATTAACACAAGACAGAACAGGAGGGGATATTAATTGGGTATTAAAAGTATCAACACAAGACAGAACAGAAACAATGGGTATTGAATAGAAGTGTTTGTAGAAAGCCTATTGGTCCATATTTCTTGATGCTTCTATATTGGAGCGGAGTCTTGAGGTGGGTAGAATATAGTTGTGCAATAATTGGCTGTTGATTGCTGGTGTTGACTTCTTGATGTGTAGTGCCTCGCAAACGTCAAGCCGCCTGCTATCGCTGTATCTATCGATGATTTCTGTGTTGTTTACTAGGATTTCTCTGGCGATGGTTTGGTTATGGGAAGAGATTATATGTTCCTTAATGGAGCCCTGTTGCTTATGCATCGTTAAACGCCTAGAAAGAGATGTTGTTGTCTTGCCTATATACTGGGTTTTTTGGAGCTTACAGTCCCCAAGTGGGCATTTGAAGGCATAGACGACGTTAGTCTCTTTTAAAGCGTTCTGTTTTGTGTCTGGAGAGTTTCTCATGAGTAGGCTGGCCGTTTTTCTGGTTTTATAGTAAATCGTCAGTTGTATCCTCTGATTTTTGTCTGTAGGGATAACGTTTCTATTAACAATATCTTTCAGGACCCTTTCCTCCGTTTTATGAGCTGTGGAAAAGAAGTTCCTGTAAAATAGTCTAATAGGGGGTATAGGTGTTGTGTTAGTTGTCTCTTCAGAGGTTGCATGGCTTTTCACTTTCCTTCTTATGATGTCTTCGATGAAACCATTGGAGAAGCCGTTATTGACTAGGACCTGCCTTACCCTACAGAGTTCTTCGTCGACTTGCTTCCATTCTGAGCTGTGGCTGAGAGCACGGTCGACGTATGCGTTAACAACACTCCTCTTGTACCTGTCGGGGCAGTCGCTGTTGGCATTTAGGCACATTCCTATGTTTGTTTCCTTAGTGTAGACTGCAGTGTGGAAACCTCCGCCCTTTTCCATGACTGTTACATCTAGAAAAGGCAGCTTCCCATCCTTTTCCGTCTCGTAAGTGAAACGCAGCACGGAACTCTGCTCAAATGCCTCCTTCAGCTCCTGCAGATGTCTGACATCAGGTACCTGTGTAAAAATGTCGTCAACATACCTGCAGTATATGGCCGGTTTCAAGTTCATGTCGACTAAGACCTTTTGCTCGATGGTACCCATGTAGAAGTTTGCAAACAGGACACCTAGGGGAGAACCCATGGCGACCCCATCTACTTGCTTATACATGTGCCCATCCGGGCTCAAGAAGGGTGCCTCTTTAGTACAAGCTTGGAGTAGTTTCCTCAGAATACTTTCTGGCATGTCAAGAGGAGTACAGGCTGGATCACGATACACTCTGTCGGCTATCATTCCGATTGTCTCGTCCACAGGTACGTTGGTAAACAGCGATTCTACGTCCAACGAGGCTCTTATCCCTGTGGCCCGTGTGCCCCGCAGTAAGTCCACAAATTCCTTTGGAGACTTCAGGCTGAAGGCGCAAGGGACATAAGGAGTCAGTAGGCCGTTGAGTCGCTAGGCCAGTCTGTACGTGGGTGTGGGTATCTGGCTAATGATTGGAGAATTGATTTTTGAATTACCACCAACAGTGAAAAGAAATGTACGAAAGATTGAGAAAATTCGTGTTAGAATTATTAATCTTACTTTTTCGGTCATATTTAAGTTATATAGGCAAGTCTGTGCATTGAGCATTTACACCGAGTTTTCCCACATAACAGGGCTCGATTAAAGAACACCAGAGGTCCTTCATCATCTCATTGCCTGGGAGAGAATGGAATTCTATGGGTTAAATACCCCAGAATTCCTACCTCTCTTATGGCTTTGAAGTATGGTGCAATGGATAGAGTGTGTACCTGCCACTCTGTGGGCCAGGGTTCGAGTCTCCTGGTGGGTTGAGTGTTAAAAAGTTATAAACTTCAGCTTGTGAGTTATATAGGCAAGTCTGTGCATTGAGCATTTACACCGAGTTTTCGAACATAACAGGGCTCGATTAAAGAACACCAGAGGTCCTTCATCATCTCATTGCCTGGGAGAGAATGGAATTCTGTGGGTTAAATACCCCAGAATTCCTACCTCTCTTATGGCTTTGAAGTATGGTGCAATGGATACAGTGTGTACCTGCCACTCTGTGGGCCAGGGTTCGAGTCTCCTGGTGGGTTGAGTGTTAAAAAGTTATAAACTTCAGCTTGCGAGTTATATAGGCAAGTCTGTGCATTGAGCATTTACACCGAGTTTTCCCACATAACAGGGCTCGATTAAAGAACACCAGAAGTCCTTCATCATCTCATTGCCTGGGAGAGAATGGAATTCTGTGGGTTAAATACCCCAGAATTCCTACCTCTGTTATGGCTTTGAAGTATGGTGCAATGGATACAGTGTGTACCTGCCACTCTGTGGGCCATGGTTCGAGTCTCCTGGTGGGTTGAGTGTTAAAAAATTATAAACTTCAGCTTGCGAGTTATATAGGCAAGTCTGTGCATTGAGCATTTACACCGAGTTTTCGAACATAACAGGGCTCGATTAAAGAACACCAGAGGTCCTTCATCATTTCATTGCCTGGGAGAGAATGGAATTCTGTGGGTTAAATACCCCAGAATTCCTACCTCTGTTATGGCTTTGAAGTATGGTGCAATGGATACAGTGTGTACCTGCCACTCTGTGGGCCAGGGTTCGAGTCTCCTGGTGTGTTGAGTGTTAAAAAGTTATAAACTTCAGCTTGCGAGTTATATAGGCAAGTCTGTGCATTGAGCATTTACACCGAGTTTTCCCAAATAACAGGGCTCGATTAAAGAACACCAGAGGTCCTTCATCATCTCATTGCCTGGGAGAGAATGGAATTCTGTGGGTTAAATACCCCAGAATTCCTACCTCTCTTATGGCTTTGAAGTATGGTGCAATGGATACAGTGTGTACCTGCCACTCTGTGGGCCAGGGTTCGAGTCTCCTAGTGGGTTGAGTGTTAAAAAGTTATAAACTTCAGCTTGCGAGTTATATAGGCAAGTCTGTGCATTGAGCATTTACACCGAGTTTTCGAACATAACAGGGCTCGATTAAAGAACACCAGAGGTTCTTCATCATCTCATTGCCTGGGAGAGAATGGAATTCTGTGGGTTAAATACCCCAGAATTCCTACCTCTCTTATGGCTTTGAAGTATGGTGCAATGGATACAGTGTGTACCTGCCACTCTGTGGGCCAGGGTTCGAATCTCCTGGTGGGTTGAGTGTTAAAAAGTTATAAACTTCAGCTTGCGAGTTATATAGGCAAGTCTGTGCATTGAGCATTTACACCGAGTTTTCCCACATAACAGGGCTCGATTAAAGAACACCAGAGGTCCATTATCATCTCATTGCCTGGGAGAGAATGGAATTCTGTGGGTTAAATACCCCAGAAATCCTACCTCTCTTATGGCTTTGAAGTATGGTGCAATGGATACAGTGTGTACCTGCCACTCTGTGGGCCAGGGTTCGAGTCTCCTGGTGGGTTGAGTGTTAAAAAGTTATATATATATATATATATATATATATATATATATATATATATATATATATATATATATATATATATATATATATATATATATATATATATATAAATATATATATATATATATATATATATATATATATATATATATATATATATATATATATATATATATATATATATATATATATATATATATATATATATATATATATAACTGAAAACTCACACCCCAGAAGTGACTCGAACCCATACTCCCAGGAGCAACGCAACTGGTATGTTCAGTTGCATATTGTCCTGGGGACCATTCAGGCTTGTTCGCATTTGTGTTCCTCACGTGTGCCCCAAAGAATGAGGTGATTTGGTAAAATGCTATGCCCAAGATTACTATCCGAGTGCCGGCGGTGGGGTGGTTCAAATAGCCTCGGCTATCACCTCATTTTGTCCGGTCGTGATGGTCAAGTGGATTAAGGCGTCTTGTACATACCAGTTGCGTTGCTCCTGGGAGTATGGGTTCGAGTCACTTCTGGGGTGTGAGTTTTCAGTTGCATATTGTCCTGGGGACCATTCAGGCTTGTTCGCATTTGTGTTCCTCACGTGTGCCCCAAAGAATGAGGTGATTTGGTAAAATGCTATGCCCAAGATTACTATCCGAGTGCCGGCGGTGGGGTGGTTCAAATAGCCTCGGCTATCACCTCATTTTGTCCGGTCGTGATGGTCAAGTGGATTAAGGCGTCTTGTACATACCAGTAGCGTTGCTCCTAGGAGTATGGGTTCGAGTCACTTCTGGGGTGTGAGTTTTCAGTTGCATATTGTCCTAGGGACCATTCGGGCTTGTTCGCATATATATATATATATATATATATATATATATATATATATATATATATATATATATATATATATATATATATATATATATATGTAGTATCGGTGTTTGTCCTACAGACAAACACCGATACTCCTCCTTCGAATTATTACATTAATTTGATGTTAGTAGTTAGTAATCACACATTTGTGCGTCTGTTCGTACAGGACGGATGTCCCATACTAGAGTTGCAGGGGTTAGAAGTCTAATGCGATTTCATTTCCCTGTCAACTCTTGAAAGGCTAATATTCAAGCCTAAATACATATTATTTAACCCAGAAGACTGAATGTGATCAAGTACTACAGTCAAGTATGATTCAGGGACTGCAGTGAGATCAGTGACATTAGATATAACTTGAAGTTTGTTCAGGTTACTGGTCACTGATATATAAACACTGAGGCCCATGGAATACATCTTGATTAAATAATAAATGTATCAAATCAGTCATCAGATTTATTGGGGTTTAATTTAGTTAATTGATTCAGAAGATTGAATAGCTCATCATTAAAGTAAAGTATGGTTCTGAGACTGCAGTGGGTTCAGTGACATTGGTCGCAGTGACTTGTAGCTGTTTAGGCTACTGTTCACTGATTTGCCACTGAGGCCTCATGGAATACTTCAGCTTTAAATGATGATACTAACATCAACCTCTGTTGGTATAGTCAGCTGTAATCTCCTTAGTATAATGCTACTGGAGAAATATAATCAGCTGACAAATTTAGATTTCTACTGGTATTGTTTATCTGCAGGCATAGGTCTCCTCAGGCTTGATACTGGGCCTGAGAGTAATTTACCTCCTGCAGACTTTAACATGGTTATGCCCTGATATTTAGTAGGGCTATCGATGAATCGATGGCAATAGTCTGTCCCTACAAGGAGATCGAAGTCGGTGAGGTGATTTAGACTTAATATTATCTGCCAATTTTATTCCTCTATTTCTCAGGAATTTGGCTGTTGCTCTCAGACCTTGAACTTGTAGGTCTACTGGTATTTTGTCCACCACAATGGTTTGTACTCGACAGACGTACCTGCCTAAGCGTACTGATGGTTGTACCACCTGGTAGACTTGAGGTCCTGCATCTGTTACAAACCCTGAGATATTGAATGACATCTGGGCTACAGGCCTTAATTGTAGTTAATCTGCCAACTTTTTAGTGACATATGTTCTCTGGGATCCTTGGTCAAACAACCCACGGGTATGGACCTTGGCCCTCTTATTCTGGATGGTAATTTGGGCAGTAGGCAAAGTCGTATTACCTTTAGACTTTGCCGATTGGGCACTCTTTGTTTGTTGCACCTTGCAGTACTGTACTGTGGTGGGAATGCTATCTTCCACCTTGGGTCTTGAATACGTTAATTTCGTATATTTGCACAGTGCTGCATGGTGCCTACCCCTTCTACACCTGTTGCAGGTGTTGAATTGGGTATCACAATAGTCTATGTTGTGTGACTTGAGACACCTTGCACATCTCCCTAATTCCTGGAGTCGCTCAATACGAAAGTCTCTGGTTGGATAATTAGCACAACAGTATGTTGAATGTTTCTTTTTGCAGAACATACATGTCCCCCAGCCTACTGCACGTTTGGAAGTTACCGGTTTGGGTGAACTAGTAACAGTAGGCTTGGAGGATGCTGCTGCATTGTCAGATTTTCTGCAACTTGATGTTTGAGTAATTGACTGATGTTTATTTGGGGTAGTTGTTTTACCCTTTAAATGACTATTATTTCCTATTTCTGAAGGCTTGCATGAGGCTTTAACTTCCTCATTTGCTCGTCGTTTGTTTATGATGGAATGTAAACCTTCAGTAATGTCCTGTACTGTCAGGATGGTGTTATATTGATGTGAATATAATTCATCTAGTATATCGCTGGACAATTTTCGTTGAAGGACTACTTTGGTCATCCATTCACTAGTAGTTATATCAACCTTAAGACTGAATGTTCTTAGTAGTGACTCAAACTCCATGCTGAAGGATTGTAATGAGTCAGCAGTCTGATCAGGTTGAGGTAAATCCAGCAATTGTAGTACTAGATGTATGACAGTTTTCTCATTGCCATCATTATCCATACTAGCTAGTTGGTGAAGCCTTGTGGGGCTTGTACTTGGGCTGCTCATAATACTGAACAAGCACTGATGGTAGCCTAGGGTAAATTTTGCACTCACTAGGCAATAATCCTACCTCTACTAGAGGTTAGCACTTAAAATTAATACACATTATATATATACAATCATACACACTAATGATTTGAGTGATAAACCAGTGTCACTGGAAGTACCTTTAGGTTAGCTCTTCTATATCACCCTAGGATGGAATTGACACTAATTAATCACTCAAAGGTGTAATGATCATAAGTAAATTATTATATATACAACTCAACTCGAGTTGATAAAAATTACACCCAAAATAGGGTCTGGACCATTCATTAATGGTGTTAGGTTGATCAATATAGTACAACTGACTATGGTAATAATGGGACTAGGATGAGCAATAATAGTTCAACTAGTCAATGTTAATATCCTACCCTGTTGTGGGTTGGCAATTAGTAAATATTATACTGTGATCACTAGTGCAATATATTAAATGATTCTCTATTTTGGAGAAATAATATACACAATTATTGATAATAGCCTCTTAATTAGCCTCTATGAAACTTCTAATATTATCTAGAAGTATTAAATATTATTAGTGACCTCGCGAAATAAACTTAACAAAATTCGTAGATAATCTCTCGCGAAATTTAACACCACGAAATCCGTGAACAATCTCGCGACACAGTCACTAATTTGGCTGGCTTCTATATTAGCGCTGTCATTTCACAGAATAACACGCCACCAAATATCTGTGGGTGTGCATGAAACCGCTGACTAAGGCTGATCTGAACTGAGGGAGGCTCCTGAGCTCCCTCGAGGCTACGCTGCCGTCTTTGACTGCTGGCCTTGTTTAAATCACACTGCACTAGTTTATTTAATGAATCCACTGGTTAACTGGTTTATCCGATACTAAGATGACCAAATGTGGGTTCAAAGGACCGAATATTCCGGTTCTGAAGGTCCAAATAATTCAGTTTCGAAGGACCAAATAATGTGGGAACTGACCTGTGAGATTTATATTTATTTAATTTATATGAATTTATATTTACGTTAATTTATATACTTCGATAGCAATTTGTATAATGATAAGTGGACTGTATTTCTGCAATAATCTCTTAATCTCACAAATCGATCCTCTACACATTAGGGGGGTTTATTAAATTTATATATATGCAGCCAATCAAACTACAGTAATAGACTACATACATTGAAGAGGTTCCTTATCTTATAGTACAGCAGGTTAGTCCACCAGGTATAACTAGGGTGTAGACACCACATTTTCCCTCTTTGAGGTAGCTTCCATCACCCAGTAACTGGTGCACAAAGTCTTGCTTCCTCGTCTTGACCTGTCAAAAGGACGCTAGCTGTAAAGCCAGAATCCTATATATGACAGGTATATCAGAGAAAATACTGTACATGGAACAATGAAGACCTGGCTTAATTACCTTTAGTTTGAGGCTATCTCGTGCTCTAACCGGGTAACCCTACCCAATGACATTAATGGCCACTAATGATAGATAATGGGTTTCGGAAAGAACACTTAACTTGATTTGATGACAGCGTGTTGATAATGGTACACCTTTGGTTTCCATAACACTACGTCCAAGTAAAATTAACAGGAGCCGAATTTGCTCCCGAGAGCCTCTGGTCTAGTCTCAACAATGGCTGCCCCTCCTCCCTCACTGACGCCTGGCCTACATTGTCCAGATGTCAAAAAGTGATAGAAGGGTCACATTTACTCTACTTTAATATTGATAATTAAGTTAATTTATATGAGATGTTTTATGATGGTAAAGTCCTAAGACTAATGTATTTAAGAATAATTCCCACCATAATAGGTGGTGGATATAATAGAATGTGGTGATGATATCCCGTTTTCTTTAGACGGTAATTCCACTACAAGTTACGTTTTCTATGGGTTAGCTTGTTTATACAACACAGCTATTATTATCTGTCTGTATGATATATTAAATGGTGTCGGATTTTCCGACAGCTTTGAAATTTTCACACAATATTCCATTCGCATCCGAGCGGGTATATATATACATACTATATTGATGTCACGTCCGTGACAGAAAAAACATGTTTTTTTCTGAAAAACTGTGTTTTGCATGTGTTTTTCATCTGAGAGAAATCTTCGAAACCTCTTTACCGATTGCTTTGAAATTTTGACACAACGTTGCTTTCGAATAGGCGCGTCTTTCTATATATCTACTATATACATGCCTCACCTGTGACAGGAAAAAAACATGCTTTGTTTGAAAAACAGCACCATCTGTTGGACGTAAGAGCAACACATGCTGTAATCTCTAAAAGTTCTTTACCGATTGCTTTGAAATTTTGACCCAACGTTGCATTCAAATAGGCGCATCTTATTATATGCCTACAATATTGATGCCACACCTGTGACAGGTAAACACATGTTTTCAAAAAACAGCGGCATCTGTTGCACATAATAGCAACATGCACACTATACTAAATATGTCACGAATTCCTTTTCAATGTTTCCGATTGTATTGATAAATTTTATTTTCATAACTTCAATTTATTAAATTTTTTATTGAATTATTTTGTGTGACATTGTGTTGGAATTGTTTAATTTGTGCTGTGAATTGTTTACCATACTGTTCATTTTGTAAGTATAAGTATAGATGCCTAACCTGTGACAGGTAATTCTATGCTTTTCTTGAAAAACAGCGCCGTCTGTTGCATGTAAGAGCATCACACATGCTATACTAAATATGTTACAATTACATTTCAGTGTTTCTGATTGCATTGATCAATTGAATTTTTATAGATTTTGATTTATTTTCATTTTGATTTAATTATTTTGTGTGAATTGCATTGGAATTGAGCTGTGTTGTTTACCATACTGTTCATTTCATGAGTATAGTTTATTTTTTGTATTTTTTCATATTTTCATTTCATTTTTAACTGTTTTTCTTATATTTCAGTTATGGGAACATCAGATCACTTGATGTTCCCAATTTTCTGATGGGAACATCAGACCGTTTGGGAAGGCATCGGACGAGGGAGTGGGGAATGGTGAAGATGACGAGGGGACGGAGGTGAGAGATGGTGGGGAGGACAAGGGAGAGGGTGATGGTTGGGGAAGGACGAGGGTATGGGAGAGTTTGGGATGATGTGGAAGAGGGGATGGGGGAATGGAAAATGATGGGGAGGACAAAGGGACAGGCGAGTGGGGCATGGTGGGAAGGAAGAGGGGTTGGTGGAGTGGGGAATGGTGGGGTTGGGGAGGACGAGGGGACGGTGGAGTCGGGAATGGTTTGGAGGCCGAGGAGACGGGTGAGGGGGGAATGGTGGGGAGGACTGGGGGACAGGGAAGGTTGCTGTGGCTCAGCAACGCGTGGCCGGGTACTGCTAGTATATAAATAAAAATGGAAATGTTCATTTGTTCAAAACCGCTAATCTCCGAAAGTTCTTCACCGATTGCCTTGAAATTTTCCCACAACGTTCCATTCGCATCTGTTATGGAAAAGGTACTGAGCAGGGCCCATAGCTTAAATCAAGATGTATCAAAAGTAGTGGAGTAGATAGGCCTGGCCCCAAGGAACATAAGTTCCTGTTAATGCTTCAAGGTTTTAGATTACAGGTCTGCTGTTTAGTAGACAATCATCTACACCACTTCAACAGGATTAATGGATACACCTCAAAAACTAACTTATTCATTAAACCCTCTAATAACCCCCATATACATTACAAAAATAAAACACTTTACCACTCTACCTTACGTTAACTACCTTGGTCCACATAGACAGGATACAAGGCTTACACTTGGAAAAAACTAGGGTAAAGTCTACTTGAAGAGAGGCACTCGAAAGGCTTGGAGCAGCCTGGGGTAGCTATGCCCCACGTGGTACCCTAGTCACAACAGAATACACTTAGGGATGCTAAAACACTGTTTTCAAATACCTCTAAAACTAACCACACACCTAGCCAGTAACACGGTAGAGTAATACTTAACTGGTAGAAACAAGATTATAGGATAAGGTAAGGGAAGAGGAGAAGGAGTAGAAACAGAAACACACAGGAGAGTTATGTCCACCACCACCACCAGACAGCCAGAGAGAGCTCGAGCAGTATCTGCGCTCCCTGAAAAATGCTGCCGAGAAGTGATGCCTAGGTCTTTTGTCTCAACAAAAACCGCCTCTTTCTGGGAGGAGACTTCAATATTGACCTGGGTCAACAAAATTGCTCTCAAGTTGAGTATTTCCTTAACAGTATGAACTCCTGTATGCTAATCCCCACAATCACCAAACCTACCCGAGTCACTCAAACATCAGCCACTACCTTGGATCACTTATGGACTAACATAACAGCTCCCCTTGCATCTGGTATAATCTACGACAGAACAACTGACCACTATTCTACCTTTCTCATAGCGAACATGGACATAACACCACCAGAAAGCAAGAAACTTACATTCAGGTTACACAGTGAATCAGCTTTAGGCAATCTTACAAATGCACTTCACAATATTAACTGGGATTCTAAATTCAATAATACTCAGGATATAAATTCATTAGCTAACCTCTTCCTCTTCAAAACTCTAAGCCTCTACAACCTTCATTGTTCCCTTCTTACCAAGCAAGTAACTGACAAAAGATTAAACAATCCATGGCTCACAAGTGGCATTTTCAAATCAATCAACAAAAAACATGAATATGAAAAGAAACTTAGGATTGGCCTAGTTACAAAGGAAGTACTTAAAAGGTACTTATCAATGCTTGCCTGTATAAATAATAAATAAATAAATAAATATTCAGGTAAGGTACATACATACAAGAGATTTTACAAATATGATAGATTTATTAATAGAGCTAGTGCATACAATGCCTAAAGCCACTATTACGCAAAGCGTTTCGGGCAGGAAAAACATTAAAGACTAAAACTTAATACTAATTGAGATTAAAGTATACAATGTGTTGGGAACAATTAAAAATAAAAATAAAAATAAAAATAAAAAATGGGGGGAACATGGCAGAAAAAGCAGCACAAATACAATTAGGTTGACAAACAGCGTTGTTTAAAAAAAACAGACATGGATTGACAATATAGGGGTAAGGTAGGTTACAGGGAATTTATTAGGTAGTGCTTAGTTTTTATCTTAAACTGGTTGAGAGAGGTACAGTCTTTGACATGATTGGGAAGGTCATTCCACATTCTGGGTCCCTTGATTTGTAGAGCATTTCTAGTTTGATTAAGTCGTACTCTTGGAATATCAAAACTGTATTTGTTTCTGGTGTGGTGCTCATGGGTTCTGTTACAACCTTCAATGAAGCTTTTGAGGTCAGGAATGGCATTACAATTCAGCGTTTTATATATGTATAATACACATGAGAGAATGTGCAGTGACTTAATATCTAACATATTCAGAGATTTGAGTAGGGGTACCGAGTGATGTCTGGGGCCAGAGTTGGATATTGTCCTAATAGCAGCTTTGTGTTGAGTAATTAGAGGACGTAAATGATTTTGGGTAGTAGAACCCCAAGCACAAATACCATAATTGAGATATGGATAGATGAGGGAGTAATAGAGCGTCACCAGGGCAGGGCGAGGTACAAAATATCTGATCTTAGAAAGAATGCCGACATTTTTTGAAACTTTTTTTATATATTTAGAATGTGTCCCTGTATCATAAGAAAGGCAAAACTTTCATCTTATGTGAATAGATTCAATGAAGCAAAAGGCAACATGAAAAGCGCATGGAAAACCATCTCTAGTATCTTAGGAACTAAACAATACTCACATAACCAAATAAAATTCTATAAGGATGGGTATACACCGTCAACTGATTTAGAAATGGCAAATGAATTCATTCAAACATTCAGGTTACACAGTGAATCAGCTTTAGGCAATCTTACAAATTCACTTCACATTATTTACTGGGATTCTGAATTCAATAGTTCTCAGGATATAAATTCATTAGCTAACCTCCTCCTCACCAAAACTCGAAGCCTCTACAACCTTCACTGCCCCCTTCTAACTAAGCAAGTAGCTGACAAAACACTAAACAATCCATGGCTCACAAGAGGCATTCTCAACTCAATCAACAAGAAACATGAAAATGAAAAAAAAACTTAGGATTGGCCTAGTTACAAAGGAAGTAGTTAAAAGGTACTCAACAATGCTTACCAGTATCATAAGAAAAGCAAAACTTTCATATTATGTGAATAGATTCAATGAAGCAAAAGGCAACATGAAAAGCACATGGAAAACCATCTCTAGTATCCTAGGAACTAAACAACACTCACATAAGCAAATAAAACTCTATAAGGATGAGTATACACCATCAACTGATTTAGAAATGGCAAATGAATTTAATAGCTTCTTTTCG
Organism: Procambarus clarkii; assembly: GCF_040958095.1. Taxonomy (NCBI): domain Eukaryota; kingdom Metazoa; phylum Arthropoda; class Malacostraca; order Decapoda; family Cambaridae; genus Procambarus; species Procambarus clarkii. The sequence goes on from NC_091207.1 coordinate 35,083,979, forward strand.
TCTGTTGGTGCTAATTTTGCCAGAAAAATCCCACAGACTCAGACACATATTAACACATATCTCTCAGGCAGCTATCCAAACTATCTCCTCCTTTTACCAGTCAGCCCGACAGATGTTGTGTCCATCATACACTCACTAAAAACCAAGGCAGGGAACACCAGTGAAATTCCGTCCATTATATACAAGAGTGCCTCCCATGCCCTTGCGCCACCCATAGCTCTACTGTTCAACAAATCCATAGAGCGTCATACCTTTCCTGATATCCTTAAGAAAGCAAGAGTAACGCCAGTTCATAAAGGAGGCAATCCGGCAGACATAAACAATTATAGACCAATATCAAACCTACCCATTCTATCAAAAATATTTGAAAAAATTATCTACAAACAGCTCTATTCCTACATCGTAAAATTCGACATACTCAGCCCCTGCCAGTTTGGCTTCCAGTCACAAAAGAGCACCAATGATGCAATCATTAGTCTCCTTGATGTAATCTACTCAGCCCTTGACAAAAATGAATTTCCGATTGGACTCTTCATTGACCTAAGAAAAGCCTTTGATACGGTTAATCACAACTACCTCTTACTTAAACTCCAGCATTATGGAATCCGAGGCCTTGCCCTGGACTATATTCGATCCTATCTTAGTGACAGACACCAATGTGTAACCATCAATGATACAACCTCTTCCACTCTACCAATAACCGTTGGAGGGTTCCACAGGGCAGCATCTTGGGACCTCTTCTATTTCTTATATATATCAATGATCTGCCTAATGTCTCTAATATTCTGAAACCTATATTGCTTGCTGATGATACTACCCTCATCTATTCAGACCCCAACCCACATACACTAAATAATGTTGTGAATAATGAATTTAAAAAAGTCCACTTATGGATGTCAACTAACAAACTAATACTAAACATAGAAAAGACCTACAACTTCTTATTTGGAAGCAAATCATGGAATGCAATTCAGCTACAGATAGACAACATTAACATCAGTAATAAAAATGAAGGAAAGTTTCTTGGCCTATTCCTAGACAAGAGACTCAACTTCAGCACCCACATTCAACACATAACTAAGAAAGTCTTTAAAACAGTTGGTATACTCTCCAAAATATGATATTATGTTCCTAACTCTGCTCTCCTCTCACTATATTATGCACTAATCTATCCCTATCTTAATCATGGTATTTGTGTTTATGGGTCTACCACTGCAAACCACCTCAAGCCCATCATCACCCAGCAAAAATCTGCTATCAGAATAATAACAAACTCTGCTTTCAGACAACACTCAGCTTCCTTGTTTAAATCCCTTAACATGCTAAATATTAACTCCCTCCACACATTCTCTTGTGTCAACTACATATACAAAATCCTGTTCTTAAATGCAAACCATGCTCTGAAACTCTCCCTGGACAGATGTAATAGGACCCATTATCACCACACCAGAAATAAATATCTCTTTGATATCCCCAGGGTCAAACTTAATCTGTGTAAACACTCTATGCAAATAAAAGGACCTAGTCTATGGAACTCACTCCCTAGTGAATTGAAAAACTGTCAAACTTTTGCCTCATTCAAAAACAATACCAAAAAGTACCTAATTTTATCTTCGTAGTTTTCTACACTGAGCTTTAAATTTGCTCTGTATCTAGTGTTACCCAATCTCTATGCATTTATTCCAAACTACTTTATCATTGTGTTCATTGCTGTCTTCTTTTATGTGCTAGCCATATGCTGTATTGTGCTTATTAATTTGTTTTAAACTACCATTCAAGCTGTCATTGCAATCAATCTTAGCTACCTATGTGCTTTAATATACCTACAATTTTCTCTCATCTTTTATTTTTTTTTCTTGCTATGTAACTGTTATCATTTTTATAAATTTTGCAAGTATTTATCTACTTAAAATTTTCTTAGATTAAGGACCTGCCCAAAATGCACCTATACTACCAAAAACCCTATACTAAATGTCACGAATTCCATTTCAATGTTTCCGATTGCATTGATAAATTTTATTTTCATAGATTTCGATTTATTTTATTTTTAGTGAATTATTTTGTATGACAATGTGTTGGGTTTGAGCTGTGTTGTTTACCATACCGTTCATTTCGTAAGTATAAGTATAGATGCCACACCTGTGACAGGTAAAACTATGCTTTTCTTGGAAAAACAGCGCCATCTGTTGCATGTAAAAGGAACACACATGCTATACTAGATATGTTACAATTACACTTCAATGTTTCTGATTGCATTGGTGAATTGAGTTTTCATACAATTTGATTTATTTTCATTTTTATTAATTACTTTGTGAGATTGCGTTGGAATTGAGCAGTGTTGTTTTCAAGACTGTTCATTTCGTGAGTATAGTTTATTTCTATATTTTTTTCATATTATCATTTCATTTCTAAACTACTTTTCTTATATTTCAGTGAGGGAACATCAGATCAATTGATGTTCCCATCAGAAAATTGGGGACATCAGACCATTTGGGAAGGCATCAGACGAGGGAGTGGGGAATGGTGGGGATGACGAGGGGACAAGGGAGGGTGTAATGGTGTGGAAGGACGAAGGGATGGGGGAGTTTGGGATGGTGGGGACGAGGGGATGGAAAATAGTGGGGACGAGGGGATGGGGGAATGGAAAATAGTGGGGACGAGGGGATGGGGGAATGGAGAATAGTGGGGAGGACAAAGAGACAGTGAAGGTTGCTGTGGCTCCGCAACGCGCATGCGTTGCTGAGCCACAGCAACGCATGGCCGGGTACTGCTAGTGACATATAAATATTCTCACTTAAATCATGTCTTTCTCCTTTAGGAATGATGAAAGTACATCAGAGTTTTCCCCAAAAGTGTCCAGAACAATTTTACTAGGTCAGGGAGAATCTTTAGCACTTGAAAAAAAGTTCTATAAGAAAAGGAATGTAAGTTAAGAGAGTTATTTATGATAGTTAAAAATATTTCTTTTGATAATGTGACGTAATGCAGTAGTGCAGCATTACTGGGCAAGAGTGGTTTGGCTCTCTCTCACAAAATTTTAAATACAAAATGCTGCTTTGGCCCTTGCAGTGTGTAAGTGGCAGGATGTTGATGCCGGTGCTGCTGGCATCAACATTAAGGATGAAGGGTTGTTTACATCTGGCGAGGCAAGAATAAGGATTAGTACACAGCAAAGTTTTCAATTATTTGAAGGCAATGGAACTTTTCCATGGTAAACTTTCTTATAGTAAGTTTTGCAATAGGAAACTTACTATCGTAAATTTTGTTCCGGTAAACTTTGATATATTAAACTTTGCTATAGTAAACTTTGTAGTAAACTTTGCTCTGGTAAACTTTGCTACATTGAATTTTGCTACAGTATACTTTGCTACGTTGAATTTTGCTACAGTATACTTTTCTTTGGTAAACTTTGCTTTAGTAAACTTTGCTTTGGTAAACGTTGCTTTAGTAAACTCTACTTTGGTAAATTTTGCTATGGTAAACTTTGCCATTGCAACCTTTATTATAGTAAACTTTGATATTGTAAACCTTATTGTAAACTTTATTGTAGTAAACGTTGCTATAGTAAAATTTGCTCCAGTAAACTTTCCTACAGTAAACATTGCAACGGTAAACTTTCTATAGTAAATTTTGCTCCGGTAAACTTTGCTATACTAAATTTTGCTCTAGTAAACTTTGCTATGTTAAACATTACTCCAGTAAACTTTGCTATAGTAAACTTTGTTGGTGTAAACTTTGCTCCGGTAAACTGCTATGTTGAATTTATATGTTTACTATAGTAAACTTTGCTTTGGTAAACTTTGCTTTAGTAAACTTTGCTTTAGTAAATTTTGCTCTGGTAAACTTTGCTCTGGTATACTTTGCTCCGGTAAACTTTGCTATACAATGCTACAATAAATTTTGCTATTGTAAACTTTATTATAGTAAACTTTGCTATACTAAACTTTGCCCTGGTTAACTTTCTATAGAAAACTTTGCTAATGTAAACTTTGTTATAGTAAACCTTGCTGTAGTAAACTTTGCTATAACACTTTCCTGGATTTTCGACTTGGAATTACGGGCGTTTTGCTTAACGCTTGTTGGATCACGACGTAATTTTACGGACCGTGTTATATTGGGTATTTACTACTCGATCGACTTGGGGTTTGTATGAATATGTTTGCCATTAAATTTTTGTTTTCTCTAATAGGCACTGTGCCTATTTGAGAAAACGGCAATGTATTGTAACTTAGAGGAGAGACTATTGAATTGGTGACACAACGAGGGTAATCGCGCACTCCACACACTCTTGTGTTGGCCGCGATCATGATTCTACATTTATATGCATATGTCTGTGTAGAGAATTTTATTCCGAACACTATACAAACAAAAAAACGAAGTGAATCAAGTATAAACTTGAAAAAACATGAGTAAAGTATAAACTTTTTACGCTCACGGGTACAAACACGCGTAAGATTCTATTCGCCGCAAATTTATTTGACGCTCTGTTGGCCAATTCTACCTATGTTCTTATAGAACTTTCTATTGCGAACACATTGCTATAAAAATGAAATACGTAGCTCGAGAAATAATGTCATGACAGTGAAATAAGTATAAACTTTCAAAGCGCTGCATCACAACAGTGTCGTTGCTGCTGAAATCACGGCTAACGCTTCGCCCAGTTCCCACACTCGTGCGGAACATAATTAGACATTGATAGGCATATGTCTGGGTGGGGAATTTTATTGCGAGTTCATTAATATCAAAATAAGCGCTGTAGGATGACTGTGAGGCTGGCAACAAACGAAAGAGTATGAACATTTACTTCCTGTTTGGGTGTCACGGCGAGTCATCTTCGTGTTTATTTACTTCGTGGTGGGATAGCAAATGCTTGGGTGACATTTTATGCATATGATCTTGTAGAGAATTTTATTGCCAACGCATTGATACCAAAATGAAAAACGTGGCTCGAGAATTGATGTTAGGAGCGTGAAAAGATTATAAACGTTTTTGTGTTTACGCTTGAGCGCCCAGAACACTGCGCGCACAACCCGCTTTTTTTTTCAGGGAGTGCCGCGGGCACTAAAGTTTATTAAAAAACATCATGCTTTCTATAACATGTCTAGTTGTGGACAGTATCAACTTTCCTAGTGACATATTACTAGGGTTGTACACCATGATTAATGAAAATATTGCATTGTTTCCCCATCGTTGGTACATTTGTATTAAAGACAATGTCATTCCATTGTGTAGTATATATAGAATGGATTATGAGTTCAACCATCAGGAAGATTAAAATATTCTAGGTTAAATTAACAGTTAATCTGACAGCATCCTGCCCTTGCTCGGGTTGTTTGTAAGTCCCACGTGGTGAAGTGAGAGCGCCGAGCTAGCGAGCATCTTTTATGTATATATATATATATATTCGTTTGCCTTGTTCGGGTTGAATGTAGACACAGTAGTCGCTTCTGTATATTTATTGAGTGAGGCAAACAGGTGTATAACTGGCCAGCCGAGGTCCACCTACTCTGAATCTGTGAGGAAACTGAGACTGCTGGGAGCATGGCTGATGCTCCTCTGTCTGGCATGACGTCAGACGCCTACTTGCCTGTAATTGGTTATATTCCAACTGACATAGAATTTGAGTATAACATCGCTCGGACACGCTACCAAGTCGACGTCCCTTGTCGACAAGCTCTGGCTAGCTATATAGTTACAATGATACTGAAAGGACCTCGGTGGCATTCAATAATGGCTTACATGTGAAATTTGCATAATAAAACATTGAAAGATCAGGTGTGCGTAATACTAACAACTCGGCATATGCACCAAAAAAAAATTCATCATAATAGGTGAAAATTATGGTAACAATGCTTTGATTAAACCAGAGTATTAAGAACATGTGGATGTCTACTGATCAGATATGAACAATACAACTCAAGGTATTGCCTAAACAAAATTATTAACATGTGTCACTGGCATGTGCTTGAAAACCATACAAAATTAAACAATTATTACAAATTTCTGACCTAACAACCACAAATGAATTTTAAGATTAGATAATGATTTTTTTTTTCAAAACAAACAGAATAACTGCAGCGTGCACTCAATTATAAATTCTGCGGATATCTACACCTAGCTCATCCAGAGCACTATTCAACTCTGGCTCTGACTGAAGGTCCAGAACAGATGAAACTTCATGTGACAAACTATCATCTTGAGAGATATCCTCGTTAACATCTAGCCAATGGACATGTGGTGAGTGCACGGTTGAAACGAGAGGTCTAGATCTAAGATTATAAGTGCTAGTATGGGGTTGCTGAATATCAAGTGGTCTGTCAACCACAGACGGTGGTGTCCGAGTAGGAGTATCTGTCTGGGTAAGTTCATTGTCATCTTCCTCATCAGTCTCGTCAACAGTCATTTTAGCTAACTTCATGTGGTCTAAATGTTCATTTATATACTCTCCTGTTACTAAGTTCTTTAGTCTGTACTTATTACCTTTGATAAGCTCGGTTACCTTATATGGACCCAAAAATTTCTTAGTTAACTTATACATAGGACCAGACCTGTGTTGGTTAAGTATCATTACTGCAGATCCAATAGTTATTTTACTGGGTTTAGCTCGTGCATTCCTTGCTAGGGTGAACTCAGCTGTAGCTTTGGACAGTTGTTCTCGTATTTTCTTGAATACTAATTGCATCTGTCTACGCTTCACTTGAACAAAATCATCTACGTTATATAAGGGAGTAGGAGGTACGTTAATCAATTCATTAGGGAGGATCTTATCTGTACCATAAAGAATAGCGTGAGGTGTGTCACCTGTAGAAACATTAATTGAAGAATTTATAGCACACTGAATTAAGGGTATAAAATCATCCCAATTGTTGTTATCAAAATTCAACGTGACTCTCAAGGCATCTAACACTTTCCTGTTAGTACGTTCGGCTAGTCCATTACTTGCTGGATTATAAGGCATGATGCTACATTTTTTTGATGTTATATAAATCACACAAGCTAGTTAAAATACTATTACTGAATTCTGGACCATTATCTGAAAGGGTTACTTTAGGCATACTATATCTACAAATTATTTGGTCATGGAATGCACTGGCTATAGTTTCTGCTGTTTTATTTGGGATAGGAACTAGTTCGCAAAACCGTGAAAAATTATCGGCCATTACAAGCAAATGTTTGTTCCCTTTCTCTGTTTCCGCAAAATTTGTCAATAAATCCATCGATATTCATTCCCAAGGAGCTTTAGTTGCTGGGTACACCGGAATTGGATTAGGTCCTGAAACATGTCCCTTGTGCTGTAAACAAGTTAAACATCTGTCAACATAATGAGCAATCTCCTTAGCCATTTTTGGCCAAAAATATTTCAATCGACCTTGTTGGAGTGTACGATCCTTTCCTGGATGTGCACTTGCAGGAGCATCATGGATAATTTTTAACACAGTTGGTACCAAGACAGCTGGAACAACTAACTGACAACATTTCCTTGGGGCTGTCCCTAGCTTTACTACTCTACACAGTAAATTGTCCAACATAACTAGTTCTTTCAATGGTACTGGCGGTTTATGAATCGGGCGAGTGTCTTGCTTAGTCAAAAATTTAATGACGGGTGTCAATATGGGGTCTTGTCTTTGTTCCGTTTCTACTACTGTAGCATCTAATGCTGGGTAATTGAACTGAATCGCAGCTACGTGTCGAGAAAACGCATCGGCTACAACATTTTGCTTCCCTGGAATATATCCAAATGTGGGATTGAATTCTTGAATTGTGAGCAAATATCTAGCAAACTTTCCAACTGGATTCATATTTTTGAACAAGGGAATTAATGGTTGGTGATCTGTAAGAACATGAACTGGGTAATTATAAAATTGTATCCTTGAAATGTTTAAGTGCCCAAACAACTGCCAAGGCTTCTCGTTCTGTTGCACTATAATTTTTCTCTTCTTTAGATAATGTGCGGCAAACATAAGCTATTGCGTGATCTCTGTGACCTTCTGTTTGAAGTAATGCAGCACCTAGACCTATGTCACTAGCATCTGTAACCAATGTAAAAGGTTTAGAAAAATCTGGGTTCCTGAGGACAGGTGACGAAATCAAGGCTGCTTTGAGTTTTTTGAATGACTGATCCTGGGCCTCTCCCCAAACAAAGGGTTCATCTTTTCTTTGCAACTTGCAAAGCGGAGTGGCTATAATAGAGAATCCAGCAATAAATGAACGATAAAATCCTACAAGACCTGTGAACTGTCTTACGGCTTCTGCGGTACGAGGTGTTGGAAAATCACGGGCAGCAATAATTTTTGATTCATTCAATGTAATACCTGAAGGTGTAACTGTATGACCTAGGAAATTAATCTTCTGCTTTAAAAATGAACATTTTGCAAGTTTTATTTTTAAATTAGCTTCAGCGAGCTTTGCAAGTACTTTCTCAAGGTACTGGAAATGAGTCTGAGCATCTTGCGACATGATTATGAGATCATCAAGGTAAACTAGAAGAGTACTTCCTATCAATCTTCAAAATAGATTTGTCATGAGCCGTGAAAAGGTTATTGGACTACTACGCAAACCAAATGGCATTCTTTTGAAATGAAAATGACCATTGGGAGTACTAAAGGCTGTCAATTGTTTACTTTCCTCATCAAGGGGGATTTGCCAGAATCCCTGCAACAAATCTAACGTTGAGAATACTTTGTTTCGACCAATACTTTGCAACAAATCATTTAGAACTGGAAGTGGGAAACGATCAGGTATTGTTACTCTGTTAAGCTTGCGATAATCGATTACAGGTCTCCAAGTCCCATCTCGCTTTGGTATAAGAATCAATGGAGCGTTCCATGGCGAATTACTCGATTCAATTACATCACTCTGTAACATTTCCTCTACAAGTCTATCTGCTTCTGCTCTCTGAGAATGGGGAAGACGGTAAGCTGGTACATAAATAGGCGTAGTTTGCTTACAGTTTGAAACTGTTAACATGTATTAATTTAAACATGCTTACAGTTTGAAACTGTTAACATGTTTTAATTTCAGTAATCATAAAGACACAAATATTTTCAAAAAATATGATCTAAATTTTCGAGCTATTTTAATGTGATTTCTATCTTACAAAATTAGTCTTAAATTAAATTAATTAATAAGTCTAATTATATTTTTTGGCAAAAATACAATGCTACAAATAATAATAATAATAAGTCCTACATCTCTTCTTTCACATTTACATATTACTTTACAGAAGCAACATAAAGAACAAATATTGCCAGTTTTGAGTTGTGTTGTATGTATGTTGCATCGTCAAGAGCCAAGGTGAATGCAAGAGAATTTTTAAATCATTTACATTTTGTCTGCAACATGAGCAGGGATCTGATTGATGCGCATCTCTGTAGTGTGGCGTGATGCTGGTGTTTGTGTTGTTTGTCGCTCAAGTTTTGTGTTACTTGGATCTAACACAGTAACATACTCAGCTATATTTTTCTTAATAAATTCGCCATCAGAATATGGGCGTTTCGCATGAGCAATATTCCATGATACAACAAAACTGGCTTTTGTCGTTGTATCGGCTTCCTTACTGAACAACGTAAACAGTATCTGCTGGCTATTTAGTGATGATTTAAACTCATTTAACTTATTTATTCGTAATAATAATAATTATATATTACCTTGTAGAGATTGAAATGAAGTCTATGTGGGGGAAACAAAACGAAAACTTGAGAACAGAATTGAAGAAGATAAGAAAGCATGTTGTGACGATAATCTCCTTCAAGAGAGATTTGGCCTGCTCTTTCCTTCATCATATTATTTCAGTACATCTACAACATCTAGATACTACAATCAAGAGTAGTATATATTTAGTAGAATACGTTTCGACAGGGGGTATACGTACCCTACACTCGCTCTCCATCTCCCCCTCCTCGCTGTCGCCACGCCACCCTCGTCGATCACCAAACTACCACTTCCAGCCAGCACGCTTACCATTGGTGAATCGGCGACTCCACTCGACTTCAGTGCCATCTGCATAGCCGATGACTAAGCGTGCACGAGCATTTGGATTTAGAATATTCTGTGCTCTCAAGGCTGATATATCTATCTAGTATATGCTCTGTGTAATAGTGGAGGTTTTCAGCCAGCCAATATTCTCAGCACCTTTTTAATTCATTTTTTGTCTTGTTCATTGTAGAGTAACGTAACCATTGTTTTATTTTATATTATTTTTTGACTTTGTAATTTTGTTTATTCGCACTGTACACAGCCAAGGGATTATCTTTGTTCATATTTGTTTTCAAGTCAATTAAGTTTCATTGTTCATACGATTTGTTTTGCATGTTTTTCCCTTTTACTTGACCACAGGAGGCAACAGCCATGCAGTCAACTTTTATTTCTTTTTTTTTTTTGTAAATGTGATTGGCTTTGACACCAGCCATTGGGAGGACTGCCGTACACCTACATTTTTTTCCATCACATATAATGGGGGCCTGTCCTAGGAGCCTCACTCAGGTACTAACACTAGAACATCAATTTGTGGTAAGTGTACTTGGCTTTGATACAGTTGCTTTTCAATATTTTCATAACTCTTAATATTTATATGGTGCTGTGTATTTTGTGCATTCCGAGGGTAACATACTGTGAGTGTTGGATAACTGTGGATTACGTGGTGACTAGTGGCCACAATCATTCTCTTAAACCTTTTTCGTCCCTAGAATATTTCTCAATTACGACAGATCATCACTTTGGTACCCTGGTACTTTGGTTTGTCTTCGGGCCACGTACCCTATCTTCTGCAATCCGACCGAAGGAGGATAAAGAGGGCCATAGTTCCTCTAGCGCGGACTACGCTGTTCATTTGGGACCTCAACCACAGTTCTCGTCACCAGTTGACACTCGCACCCCTACACGTTGGTCAGAGATTATGATATTTACTCAGGTAGGGAATTAGCTTTCTTTTTCAGAGCACAAAGAACGCTAATTTTGTAAGTATCATCTAGTTAAGTAGGAAACCCCTTGCTTCTGTCCAATAGAGACCCGGTAAGGTATCCATACATTCTTGGACTACCCTTTCACGTTTGAAACAATCAAAATTTTAATTTGTTTTTGAAACTATCAGTTTCATTTATTTAGTAGGATTATCTTGCCCTTATTCTCGTACATTGAGTGCCGGGTACAAGATTTCCTGCGATTTTGATCAAATTATCACTTAACATCTAATATTAACGTTAATTGTTTTCACATTAGAGATTGAATTTCCACAGGATAGTCACCAGTTGCCACGTCATCCTGTTACTGACACTTATAATATCACAGGTATATTCGCTGTACATTTATTTGCTATGTAGCTGCATTACGACGACCAGAGTAGAGATCTTTGGCAGAAACGTAGGCTTCAGCATTTGAGTAGTTATCAGGAAGAGGTGCACCTGCATATTCATTAACAGGTTCATCACCAATAGGACGGTAATAGAGGGACACAGGCCCTCACCCTATAGTGGTTGTGGTGGGCACGCAGGCCCGGACCCTATAGGGGTTGTGGTGGGCACGAAGGCCCTCACCCTACAGGGGATGTGGTGGGCACGCAGGCCTAGACCCTATAGAGGTTGTGGTGGGCACGCAGACCCGGACCCTATAGAGGTTGTGGTGGGCACGCAGGCCCAAACCCTATAGGGGTTGTGGTGGGCACGCAGGCCCGAACCCTACAGGGGTTGTGGTGGGCACACAGGCCCTCACCCTACAGGGGATGTGGTGGGCACGCAGGCCCAGACCCTATAGAGGTTGTGGTGGGCACGCAGGCCCAGACCCTATAGAGGTTGTGGTGGGCACACAGACCCGGACCCTATAGGGGTTGTGATGGGCACGCAGGCCCCCACCCTTCAGGGTTTTTTTGGGCACGCAAGCCCTGACCCTATAGGGGTTGTGGTGGGCACGCAGGCCCGGACCCTATAGGGGTTGTGGGGGGCACGCAGGCCCGGACCCTATAGGGGATGTGGTGGGCATGCAGGCAAGGACCCAATAGGGGTTGTGGTGGGCATGCAGGTCCTCATCCTTCAGGTTTTTTTTTGGGCACGCATGCCCTGACCCTATAGGGGTTGTTGTGGGCACGCAGGCCCGGACCCTATAGGAGTTGTGGGGGGCACGCAGGCCCGGACCCTATAGGAGTTGTGGTGGGCACGCAGGCCTGGACCATATAGGGGTTGTGGTGGGCACGCAAGCCCGGACCCTATAGGGGTTGTGGTGGGCACGCAGGCCCGGACCCTATAGGGGTTGTGGTGGGCACGCAGACCCAGACCCTATAGGGGTTGTGGTGGGCACGCAGGCCCTCACCCTACTGGGGTTGTGGTGGGCACGTAGGCCCGGACCCTTTAGAGGTTGTGGTGGGCATGCAGGCCCTCACCCTACAGGGGTTGTTGTGGGCACGCAGGCCCTCACCCTACAGGGGTTGTAGGAGGCTCACACGCCCTCACCCTACAGAGGTTGTGGTGGGCACGCAGGTCCTCACCCTACAGGGGTTTTGGTGGGCACGCAGGCCCTCACCCTACAGGTGATGTGGTGGGCACGCAGGCCCTCACCCTACAGGGGATGTGGTGGGCACGCAGGCCCAGACCCTATAGAGGTTGTGGTGGGCACGCAGACCCAGACCCTATAGGGGTTGTGATGGGCACGCAGGCCCGGACCCTATAAGAGTTGTGTTGGGCACGCAGGTAAGGATCCTATAGGGGTTGTGGTGGGCACGCAGGTCCGGATCCTATAGTGGTTGTGGTGGGCACGCAGGCCCCCACCCTTCAGGGTTTTTTTGGGCACGCAAGCCCTGACCCTATAGGGGTTGTGGTGGGCACGCAGGCCCGGACCCTATAGGGGTTGTGGGGGGCACGCAGGCCCGGACCCTATAGGGGATGTGGTGGGCATGCAGGCAAGGACCCAATAGGGGTTGTGGTGGGCATGCAGGTCCTCATCCTTCAGGTTTTTTTTTGGGCACGCATGCCCTGACCCTATAGGGGTTGTTGTGGGCACGCAGGCCCGGACCCTATAGGAGTTGTGGGGGGCACGCAGGCCCGGACCCTATAGGAGTTGTGGTGGGCACGCAGGCCTGGACCATATAGGGGTTGTGGTGGGCACGCAAGCCCGGACCCTATAGGGGTTGTGGTGGGCACGCAGGCCCGGACCCTATAGGGGTTGTGGTGGGCACGCAGACCCAGACCCTATAGGGGTTGTGGTGGGCACGCAGGCCCTCACCCTACTGGGGTTGTGGTGGGCACGTAGGCCCGGACCCTTTAGAGGTTGTGGTGGGCATGCAGGCCCTCACCCTACAGGGGTTGTTGTGGGCACGCAGGCCCTCACCCTACAGGGGTTGTAGGAGGCTCACACGCCCTCACCCTACAGAGGTTGTGGTGGGCACGCAGGTCCTCACCCTACAGGGGTTTTGGTGGGCACGCAGGCCCTCACCCTACAGGTGATGTGGTGGGCACGCAGGCCCTCACCCTACAGGGGATGTGGTGGGCACGCAGGCCCAGACCCTATAGAGGTTGTGGTGGGCACGCAGACCCAGACCCTATAGGGGTTGTGATGGGCACGCAGGCCCGGACCCTATAAGAGTTGTGTTGGGCACGCAGGTAAGGATCCTATAGGGGTTGTGGTGGGCACGCAGGTTCGGATCCTATAGTGGTTGTGGTGGGCACTCAGGCCCTCACCCTACAGGGGATGTGGTGGGCACGCAGGCCCTCACCCTACAGGGGATGTGGTGGGCACGCAGGCCCAGACCCTATAGAGGTTGTGGTGGGCACGCAGACCCAGACCCTATAGGGGTTGTGATGGGCACGCAGGCCTGGACCCTATAAGAGTTGTGGTGGGTACGCAGGTCCGGATCCTATAGGGGTTGTGGTGGGCACGCAGGCCCGGACCCTATAGGAGTTGTGGTGGGCACGCAGGTCCGGATCCTATAGTGGTTTTGGTGGGTACGCAGGCCCTCACCCTACAGGGGTTGTGGTGGGCATGCAGGCCCGGACCCTATAGGGGTTGTGGTGGGTATGCAGGCCCTCACCCTACAGGGGTTGTGGTGGGCATGCAGGCCCGGACCCTACAGGGGTTGTGGTGGGCACGCTGGCCCTCATCCTACAGGGGTTGTGGTGGGCACGCCGGCCCGGACCCTACAGGGGTTGTGGTGGGCATGCAGGCCCGGACCCTATAGGGGTTGTGGTGGGCACGCACCAGCCTCCAGGTTCGGGGATGTGTAGAAGTACATGTACTTACCTAGTTGTACTCACCTAGTTGTGCTTGCGGGGGGTTGAGCTTCAGCTAATTGACCCCGCTTCTCAACTGTCATTGTCCTGGTGTAGAGACATCGTGAGTGTGGAGCCTCACTGAAGAACTGGTACACCGCGCCACACTTGGGCGCTCTCTGAACTGTTTTCAACACATCCTCCCTGGCTAATGTTTGCTGCCATGGCTCATCATAGTTTGTGGTTGTCTTGTGTGGCCAGGTCATGCCGCTCACCACACACTGTGTACAGTCCGCTCACCACACACTATGTACAGTCCGCTCACCACACACCGTGTACAGTCCCCTCACCACACACTGTGTACAGTCCGCTCACCACACACTGTGTACAGTCCGCTCACCACCACACACTCCACCAAACCTTAAACCGATTCGGTAAATTTGAACCATTAAAAAAAACTCAAAAAATACATGATGAAGCCAGATAACATCGGTCTAATATCTTAGATACAATTTAATTAGTCAGGCCTAAATTATTATACTAGCAAGATATTAGCCCAACGACTAGGACTGGACAGTAGAGCGACAGTCTCGCTTCGTACAGGTCAGAGTTCAATCCCCGACAGTCCAAGTGGTTGGGCACCAATCCTTCCCCCCCGTGCCATCCCAAACCCTTATCCTGACCCCTTCCACTTGTCATACAGGCGTAATGGCTTCGGGGTTTCACTATTGTCTAGTGGCTAGTGTATTGTTGTCATTGTCTTCTGTATAGTGAATAGTAGACATTGTCTTTTAACTAGAGTAGAGTGGTCATTGTCTTGTGTCTAGTGTATAGTGGACATTGTCTAGTGTATAGTGGTCATTGTCTTGAGTATAGTGAATAGTGGACATTGTCTTGTGACTAGTGTATAGTGGTCATTTTCTTGTAACTAGTGTATAGTGGCCATTGTCTTGTGTCTAGTATACAGTGGTGCAGGTCACCACTGTACACTAGACACAAGACAGTGTACAGTCTAGTGTACAGTGATGCAGGTCACCACTGTACACTAGTGTACAGTGGTGCAGGTCACTACTCTGTCTTGTGTCTAGTGTAAAGTGAACATTGTCTTGTGTCTAGTGTATAGTGGTCATTGTCTTGTGTCAAGTGTATATTGGACATTGTCTTGTGACTAGTGTATAGTGGTCATTGTTTTGTGTCTAGTGTAGAGTGGACATTGTCTGGTCACTAGTGCATAGAGATTGTTGTCTTGTGACTACTGTATAGTGGTCATTGTCTTGGGTCTAGTGTATAGTGGTTATTATTTTGTGACTAGTGTATAGGTGTCATTGTCTTATGTATAGTGTATAGTGAACATTGTCTTGTGTCTAGTGAATATTGGACATTGTCTTGCGTCTAGTGTATAGTGGTCATTGTCTTGTAACTATTGTATAGTGGTCATTGCCTTATGTCTAGTGCATAGTGGACATTGTCTTCTGTCTAGTGTATAGTGGACATTGTGTTGTGACTAGTGTATAGTGGTCATTGTCTTGTGACTAGTGTATAGAGGTATTTGTCTTTTGACTAGTGTATAGTGGTCATTGTCTTGTGTCTAGTGTATAGTGGACATTGTCTTGTGACTAGTGTATAGTGGTCATTGTCTTGTGTTTAGTGTATAGTGGTCATTGACTTGTGTCTAGTGTATAGTGGTCATTGTCATGTGCCAAGTATATTGTGGTCATTGTCTTGTGTCTAGTGTATAGTGGTCATTGTCATGTGCCAAGTATATTGTGGTCATTGTCTTGTGTCTAGTGTATAGAGGTCATTGTCTTGTAACTAGTGTATAATGGGCATTGTCTTGTGTATAGTGGACATTGTCATGTGTCTAGTGTATAGTGGTCATAGTCTTGTGTCTTGTGTATTGTGGACATTGTCTTGTGTCTAGTGTATAGTGTATAGTGGACATTGTCTTGTGTCTAGTGTATAGTGGTCATTGTTTTGTGTCAAGTGAATAGTTGACTTTGTCTTGTGACTAATGTATAGTGGTCATTGTCTTTTGTCTAGTGAATAGTGGTCATTGTCTTGAAACTAGAATATAGTGGTCATTGTCTTGTGTCTAGTTAATATTGGACATTGTCTTGTGCCTTGTGTATAGTGGTCATTGTCTTGTGACTAGTGTATAGTTGTCATTGTCTTGTGTCTAGTATATTATGGTCATTGTCTTATGTCTAGTGTATAGTGGACATTGTCTTGTGACTAGTGTATAGTGGTCATTGTCTTGTGTCTAGTGTATAGTGGACATTGTCTTGTGACTAGTGTATAGTGGACATTGCCTTGTGTCTTGTGTATAGTGGTCATTGTCTTAAGTCTAGTATATAGTGGTCAATGTCTTGTGACTAATGTATAGTGGTCATTGTTTTGTGTCTAGTGTATAGTGGACATTTCCTTGTGTCTAGTGTATAGTGGTCATTGTCTTGTGTCTAGTGTATAGTGGTCATTGTCTTGAAACTAGTGTATAGTGGACATTATCTTGTGTCTAGTGTTTAGTGGACATTGTCGTGTGTGTAGTGTATAGTGGTCATTGTCTTGTGTCTAGTGTATAGTGGACATTGGCATGTGTCTAGTGTATAGTGGTCATTGTCTTGTGTCTAGTGAATAGTGGACATTGTCTTGTGTCTAGTGTAGTGTGGTTATTGTCTTGTGTCTAGTGTACAGTGGTCATTGTCTTGTGTCAGGTGTATAGTGGTCATTGTCTTGTGACAAGTGTATAGTTGTCATTGTCTTGTGTCTAGTATATTATGGTCATTGTCCTATGTCTAGTGTATAGTGGACATTGTCTTGTGACTAGTGTATAGTGGTCATTGTCTTATGTCTAGTGTATAGTGGACATTGTCTTGTGACTAGTGTATAGTGGTCATTGTCTTGTGTCTAGTGTATAGTGCACATTGTCTTGTGACTAGTGTATAGTGGACATTGCCTTGTGTCTAGTGTATAGTGGTCATTGTCTTAAGTCTAGTATATAGTGGTCACTGTCTTGTGACTAATGTATAGTGGTCATTGTTTTGTGTCTAGTGTATAGTGGACATTTCCTTGTGTCTAGTGTATAGTGGTCATTGTCTTGTGTCTAGTGTATAGTGGTCATTGTCTTGTAACTAGTGTATAGTGGACATTATCTTGTGTCTAGTGTTTAGTGGACATTGTCGTGTGTGTAGTGTATAGTGGTCATAGTCTTGTGTTTAGTGTATAGTGGTCATTGTCTTGTGTCTAGTGTATAGTGGACATTGTCATGTATCTAGTGTATAGTGGTCATTGTCTTGTGTCTAGTGAATAGTGGACATTGTCTTGTGTCTAGTGTATAGTGGACATCGTCTTGTGTCTAGTGTATAGTGGTCATTGGCTTGTGTCTAGTGGATAGTGGACATTATCTTGTGTCTAGTGTATAGTGGTCATTGTCGTGTGTGAAATATATAGTGGTCATTGTCTTGTGTCTAGTGTATAGTGGTCATTGTCTTGTGTCTAGTGTATAGTGGACATTGTCTTGTGACTAGTGTATAGTGGTCATTGTCTTGTGTCTAGTGTATAGTGGTCATTGTCTTGCGTCTAGTTTATAGTGGTCATTGTCTTGTGTCTAGTGTATTGTGGTCATTGTATTGTGTCTAGTGTACAGTGGTCATTTTCTTGTGTATAGTGTATAGTGGTCATTGTCTTGTAACTAGTGTATAGTGGTCATTGTCTTGTGTCTAGTGTATAGTGGACATTGTCTTATGACTAGTGTATAGTGGTCATTGTCTTGTGTCTAGTGTATAGTGGTCATTGTCTTGTGTCTAGTGTATAGTGGTCATTGTCATGAGCCAAGTATATTGTGGTCATTGTCTTGTGTCTAGTGTATAGTGGTCATTGTCTTGCGTCTAGTGTATAGTGGTCATTGTCTTGTGTCTATTGTATAGTGGTCATTGTATTGTGTCTAGTGTACAGTGGTCATTTTCTTGTGTATAGTGTATAGTGGTCATTGTCTTGTAACTAGTGTATAATGGTCATTGTCTTGTGTATAGTGGGCATTGTCATGTGTCTAGTGTATAGTGGTCATAGACTTGTGTCTAGTGTATAGTGGACATTGTCTTGTGTCTAGTGTATAGTGTATAGTGGACATTGTCTTGTGTCTAGTGTATAGTGGTCATTGTTTTGTGTCAAGTGAATAGTTGACTTTGTCTTGTGACTAATGTATAGTGGTCATTGTCTTGTGTCTAGTGTATAGTGGTCATTGTCTTGAAACTAGTATATAGTGGTCATTGTCTTGTGTCTAGTTAATATTGGACATTGTCTTGTGCCTTGTGTATAGTGGTCATTGTCTTGTGACTAGTGTATAGTTGTCATTGTCTTGTGTCTAGTATATTATGGTCATTGTCTTGTGTCTAGTGTAGTGTGGTCATTGTCTTGTGTCTAGTGTACAGTGGTCATTGTCTTGTGTCAGGTGTATAGTGGTCATTGTCTTGTGACTAGTGTATAGTTGTCATTGTCTTGTGTCTAGTATATTATGGTCATTGTCTTATGTCTAGTGTATAGTGGACATTGTCTTGTGACTAGTGTATAGTGGACATTGTCTTGTGACTAGTGTATAGTGGACATTGCCTAGTGTCTAGTGTATAGTGGTTATTGTCTTAAGTCTAATATATAGTGGTCATTGTCTTGTGACTAATGTATAGTGGTCATTGTTTTGTGTCTAGTGTATAGTGGACATTTCCTTGTGTCTAGTGTATAGTGGTCATTGTCTTGTGTCTAGTGTATATTGGTCATTGTCTTGTAACTAGTGTATAGTGGTCATTGTCATGTAACTAGTGTATAGTGGACATTATCTTGTGTCTAGTGTTTAGTCGACATTGTCGTGTGTGTAGTGCATAGTGGTCATAGTCCTGTGTTTAGTGTATAGTGGTCATTGTCTTGTGTCTAGTGTATAGTGGACATTGTCATGTGTCTAGTGTATAGTGGTCATTGTCTTGTGTCTAGTGAATACTGGACATTGTCTTGTGTCTAGTGTATAGTGGACATCGTCTTGTGTCTTGTGTATAGTGGTCATTGGCTTGTGTCTAGTGTATAGTGGTCATTGTCTTGTGACTAGTGTATAGTTATCATTGTCTTGTGTCTAGTATATTATGGTCATTGTCTTATGTCTAGTGTATAGTGGACATTGTCTTGTGACTAGTGTATAGTGGTCATTGTCTTGTGTCTAGTGTATAGTGGACATTGTCTTGTGACTAGTGTATAGTGGACATTGCCTTGTGTCTAGTGTATAGTGGTCATTGTCTTAAGTCTACTATATAGTGGTCATTGTCTTGTGACTAATGTATAGTGGTCATTGTTTTGTGTCTAGTGTATAGTGGACATTTCCTTGTGTCTAGTGTATAGTGGTCATTGTCTTGTGTCTAGTGTATAGTGGTCATTGTCTTGAAATTAGTGTATAGTGGACATTATCTTGTGTCTAGTGTTTAGTGGACATTGTCGTGTGTGTAGTGTATAGTGGTCATAGTCTTGTGTTTAGTGTATAGTGGTCTTTGTCTTGTGTCTAGTGTATAGTGGACATTGTCATGTGTCTAGTGTATAGTGGTCATTGTCTTGCGTCTAGTGAATAGTGGACATTGTCTTGTGTCTAGTGTAGTGTGGTCTTTGTCTTGTGTCTAGTGTACAGTGGTCATTGTCTTGTGTCAGGTGTATAGTGGTCATTGTCTTGTGACTAGTGTATAGTTGTCATTGTCTTGTGTCTAGTATATTATGGTCATTGTCCTATGTCTAGTGTATAGTGGACATTGTCTTGTGACTAGTGTATAGTGGTCATTGTCTTATGTCTAGTGTATAGTGGACATTGTCTTGTGACTAGTGTATAGTGGTCATTGTCTTGTGTCTAGTGTATAGTGGACATTGTCTTGTGACTAGTGTATAGTGGACATTGCCTTGTGTCTAGTGTATAGTGGTCATTGTCTTAAGTCTAGTATATAGTGGTCATTGTCTTGTGACTAATGTATAGTAGTCATTGTTTTGTGTCTAGTGTATAGTGGACATTTCCTTGTGTCTAGTGTATAGTGGTCATCGTCTTGTGTCTAGTGTATAGTGGTCATAGTCTTGTAACTAGTGTATAGTGGACATTATCTTGTGTCTAGTGTTTAGTGGACATTGTCGTGTGTGTATTGTATCGTGGTCATAGTCTTGTGTTTAGTGTATAGTGGTCATTGTCTTGTGTCTAGTGTATAGTGGACATTGTCGTGTGTCTAGTGTATAGTGGTCATTGTCTTGTGTCTAGTGAATAGTGGACATTGTCTTGTGTCTAGTGTATAGTGGACATCGTCTTGTGTCTAGTGTATAGTGGTCATTGGCTTGTGTCTAGTGTATAGTGGACATTGTCCTGTGACTAGTGTACAGTGGTCATTGTCTTGTGTGAAATGTATAGTGGTCATTGTCTTGTGTCTAGTGTATAGTGGTCATTGTCTTGTGTCTAGTGTATAGTGGACATTGTCTTGTGACTAATGTATAGTGGTCATTGTCTTGTGTCTAGCGTATAGTGGTCATTGTCTTGTGTCTAGTGTATAGTGGTCATTGTCATGAGCCATGTATATTGTGGTCATTGTCTTGTGTCTAGTGTATAGTGGTCATTGTCTTGCGTCTAGTGTATAGTGGTCATTGTCTTGTGTCTAGTGTATAGTGGTCATTGTATTGTGTCTAGTGTACAGTGGTCATTTTCTTGTGTATAGTGTATAGTGGTCATTGTCTTGTAACTAGTGTATAATGGTCATTGTCTTGTGTATAGTGGACATTGTCATGTGTCTAGTGTATAGTGGTCATAGACTTGTGTCTAGTGTATAGTGGACATTGTCTTGTGTCTAGTGTATAGTGTATAGTGTACATTGTCTTGTGTCTAGTGTATAGTGGTCATTGTTTTGTGTCAAGTGAATAGTTGACTTTGTCTTGTGACTAATGTATAGTGGTCATTGTCTTGTGTCTAGTGTATAGTGGTCATTGTCTTGAAACTAGTATATAGTGGTCATTGTCTTGTGTCAAGTTAATATTGGACATTGTCTTGTGCCTTGTGTATAGTGGTCATTGTCTTGTGACTAGTGTATAGTTGTCATTGTCTTGTGTCTAGTATATTATGGTCATTGTCTTATGTCTAGTGTATAGTGGTCATTGTCTTGTGTCAAGTGTATAGTGGTCATTGTCTTGTGTCTAGTGTAGTGTGGTCATTGTCTTGTGTCTAGTGTACAGTGGTCATTGTCTTGTGTCAGGTGTATAGTGGTCATTGTCTTGTGACTAGTGTATAGTTGTCATTGTCTTGTGTCTAGTATATTATGGTCATTGTCTTATGTCTAGTGTATAGTGGACATTGTCTTGTGACTAGTGTATAGTGGACATTGCCTAGTGTCTAGTGTATAGTGGTCATTGTCTTAAGTCTAGTATATAGTGGTCATTGTCTTGTGACTAATGTATAGTGGTCATTGTTTTGTGTCTAGTGTATAGTGGACATTTCCTTGTGTCTAGTGTATAGTGGTCATTGTCTTGTGTCTAGTGTATAGTGGTCATTGTCTTGTAACTAGTGTATAGTGGTCATTGTCATGTAACTAGTGTATAGTGGACATTATCTTGTGTCTAGTGTTTAGTGGACATTGTCGTGTGTGTAGTGTATAGTGGTCATAGTCCTGTGTTTAGTGTATAGTGGTCATTGTCTTGTGTCTAGTGTATAGTGGACATTGTCATGTGTCTAGTGTATAGTGGTCATTGTCTTGTGTCTAGTGAATACTGGACATTGTCTTGTGTCTAGTGTATAGTGGACATCGTCTTGTGTCTTGTGTATAGTGGTCATTGGCTTGTGTCTAGTGTATAGTGGTCATTGTCTTGTGACTAGTGTATAGTTATCATTGTCTTGTGTCTAGTATATTATGGTCATTGTCTTATGTCTAGTGTATAGTGGACATTGTCTTGTGACTAGTGTATAGTGGTCATTGTCTTGTGTCTAGTGTATAGTGGACATTGTCTTGTGGCTAGTGTATAGTGGACATTGCCTTGTGTCTAGTGTATAGTGGTCATTGTCTTAAGTCTACTATATAGTGGTCATTGTCTTGTGACTAATGTATAGTGGTCATTGTTTTGTGTCTAGTGTATAGTGGACATTTCCTTGTGTCTAGTGTATAGTGGTCATTGTCTTGTGTCTAGTGTATAGTGGTCATTGTCTTGAAACTAGTGTATAGTGGACATTATCTTGTGTCTAGTGTTTAGTGGACATTGTCGTGTGTGTAGTGTATAGTGGTCATAGTCTTGTGTTTAGTGTATAGTGGTCTTTGTCTTGTGTCTAGTGTATAGTGGACATTGTCATGTGTCTAGTGTATAGTGGTCATTGTCTTGTGTCTAGTGAATAGTGGACATTGTCTTGTGTCTAGTGTATAGTGGTCATTGTCTTAAGTCTAGTATATAGTGGTCATTGTCTTGTGACTAATGTATAGTGGTCATTGTTTTGTGTCTAGTGTATAGTGGACATTTCCTTGTGTCTAGTGTATAGTGGTCATTGTCTTGTGTCTAGTGTATAGTGGTCATAGTCTTGTAACTAGTGTATAGTGGACATTATTTTGTGTCTAGTGTTTAGTGGACATTGTCGTGTGTGTATTGTATCGTGGTCATAGTCTTGTGTTTAGTGTATAGTGGTCATTGTCTTGTGTCTAGTGTATAGTGGTCATTGTCTTGTGACTAGTGTATAGTTGTCATTGTCTTGTGTCTAGTATATTATGGTCATTGTCTTATGTCTAGTGTATAGTGGTCATTGTCTTGTGTCAAGTGTATAATGGTCATTGTCTTGTGTCTAGTGTAGTGTGGTCATTGTCTTGTGTCTAGTGTACAGTGGTCATTGTCTTGTGTCAGGTGTATAGTGGTCATTGTCTTGTGACTAGTGTATAGTTGTCATTGTCCTGTGTCTAGTATATTATGGTCATTGTCTTATGTCTAGTGTATAGTGGACATTGTCTTGTGACTAGTGTATAGTGGACATTGTCTTGTGACTAGTGTATAGTGGACATTGCCTAGTGTCTAGTGTATAGTGGTCATTGTCTTAAGTCTAGTATATAGTGGTCATTGTCTTGTGACTAATGTATAGTGGTCATTGTTTTGTGTCTAGTGTATAGTGGACATTTCCTTGTGTCTAGTGTATTGTGGTCATTGTCTTGTGTCTAGTGTATAGTGGTCATTGTCTTGTAACTAGTGTATAGTGGTCATTGTCATGTAACTTGTGTATAGTGGACATTATCTTGTGTCTAGTGTTTAGTGGACATTGTCTTGTGTCTAGTGTATAGTGGACATTGTCTTGTGACTAGTGTATAGTGGACATTGCCTTGTGTCTAGTGTATAGTGGTCATTGTCTTAAGTCTACTATATAGTGGTCATTGTCTTGTGACTAATATATAGTGGTCATTGTTTTGTGTCTAGTGTATAGTGGACATTTCCTTGTGTCTAGTGTATAGTGGTCATTGTCTTGTGTCTAGTGTATAGTGGTCATAGTCTTGAAATTAGTGTATAGTGGACATTATCTTGTGTCTAGTGTTTAGTGGACATTGTCGTGTGTGTAGTGTATAGTGGTCATAGTCTTGTGTTTAGTGTATAGTGGTCTTTGTCTTGTGTCTAGTGTATAGTGGACATTGTCATGTGTCTAGTGTATAGTGGTCATTGTCTTGTGTCTAGTGAATAGTGGACATTGTCTTGTGTCTAGTGTAGTGTGGTCTTTGTCTTGTGTCTAGTGTACAGTGGTCATTGTCTTGTGTCAGGTGTATAGTGGTCATTGTCTTGTGACTAGTGTATAGTTGTCATTGTCTTGTGTCTAGTATATTATGGTCATTGTCCTATGTCTAGTGTATAGTGGACATTGTCTTGTGACTAGTGTATAGTGGTCATTGTCTTATGTCTAGTGTATAGTGGACATTGTCTTGTGACTAGTGTATAGTGGTCATTGTCTTGTGTCTAGTGTATAGTGGACATTGTCTTTTGACTAGTGTATAGTGGACATTGCCTTGTGTCTAGTGTATAGTGGTCATTGTCTTAAGTCTAGTATATAGTGGTCATTGTCTTGTGACTAATGTATAGTGGTCATTGTCTTGTGACTAATGTATAGTGGTCATTGTTTTGTGTCTAGTGTATAGTGGACATTTCCTTGTGTCTAGTGTATAGTGGTCATTGTCTTGTGTCTAGTGTATAGTGGTCATAGTCTTGTAACTAGTGTATAGTGGACATTATCTTGTGTCTAGTGTTTAGTGGACATTGTCGTGTGTGTATTGTATCGTGGTCATAGTCTTGTGTTTAGTGTATAGTGGTCATTGTCTTGTGTCTAGTGTATAGTGGTCATTGTCTTGTGTCTAGTTAATAGTGGACATTGTCTTTTGTCTAGTGTATAGTGGACATCGTCTTGTGTCTAGTGTATAGTGGTCATTGGCTTGTGTCTAGTGTATAGTGGACATTGTCCTGTGACTAGAGTACAGTGGTCATTGTCTTGTGTGAAATGTATAGTGGTCATTGTCTTGTGTCTAGTGTATAGTGGTCATTGTCTTGTGTCTAGTGTATAGTGGACATTGTCTTGTGACTAGTGTATAGTGGTCATTGTCTTGTGTCTAGCGTATAGTGGTCATTGTCTTGTGTCTAGTGTATAGTGGTCATTGTCATGAGCCAAGTATATTGTGGTCATTGTCTTGTGTCTAGTGTATAGTGGTCATTGTCTTGCGTCTAGTGTATAGTGGTCATTGTCTTGTGTCTAGTGTATAGTGGTCATTGTATTGTGTCTAGTGTACAGTGGTCATTTTCTTGTGTATAGTGTATAGTGGTCATTGTCTTGTAACTAGTGTATAATGGTCATTGTCTTGTGTATAGTGGACATTGTCATGTGTCTAGTGTATAGTGGTCATAGACTTGTGTCTAGTGTATAGTGGACATTGTCTTGTGTCTAGTGTATAGTGTATAGTGGACATTGTCTTGTGTCTAGTGTATAGTGGTCATTGTTTTGTGTCAAGTGAATAGTTGACTTTGTCTTGTGACTAATGTATAGGGTCATTGTCTTGTGTCTAGTGTATAGTGGTCATTGTCTTGCAACTAGTATATAGTGGTCATTGTCTTGTGTCTAGTTAATATTGGACATTGTCTTGTGCCTTGTGTATAGTGGTCATTGTCTTGTGACTAGTGTATAGTTGTCATTGTCTTGTGTCTAGTATATTATGGTCATTGTCTTATGTCTAGTGTATAGTGGTCATTGTCTTATGTCAAGTGTATAGTGGTCATTGTCTTGTGTCAGGTGTATAGTGGTCATTTTCTTGTGACTAGTGTATAGTTGTCATTGTCTTGTGTCTAGTATATTATGGTCATTGTCTTATGTCTAGTGTATAGTGGACATTGTCTTGTGACTAGTGTATAGTGGTCATTGTCTTGTGTCTATTGTATAGTGGACATTGTCTTGTGACTAGTGTATAGTGGACATTGCCTAGTGTCTAGTGTATAGTGGTCATTGTCTTAAGTCTAGTATATAGTGGTCATTGTCTTGTGACTAATGTATAGTGGTCATTGTTTTGTGTCTAGTGTATAGTGGACATTTCCTTGTGTCTAGTGTATAGTGGTCATTGTCTTGTGTCTAGTGTATAGTGGTCATTGTCTTGTAACTAGTGTATAGTGGTCATTGTCATGTAACTAGTGTATAGTGGACATTATCTTGTGTCTAGTGTTTAGTGGACATTGTCGTGTGTGTAGTGTATAGTGGTCATAGTCCTGTGTTTAGTGTATAGTGGTCATTGTCTTGTGTCTAGTGTATAGTGGACATTGTCATGTGTCTAGTGTATAGTGGTCATTGTCTTGTGTCTAGTGAATACTGGCCATTGTCTTGTGTCTAGTGTATAGTGGACATCGTCTTGTGTCTTGTGTATAGTGGTCATTGGCTTGTGTCTAGTGTATAGTGGTCATTGTCTTGTGTCTAGTGTATAGGGACATTGCCTTGTGTCTAGTGTATAGTGGACATTGCCTTGTGTCTAGTGTATAGTGGTCATTGTCTTGTGTCAAGTGTATAGTGGTCATTGTCTTGTGACTAGTGTATAGTTGTCATTGTCTTGTGTCTAGTGTATAGTGGTCATTGTCTTGTGTCTAGTGTATAGTGGTCATAGTCTTGTAACTAGTGTATAGTGGACATTATCTTGTGTCTAGTGTTTAGAGGACATTGTCGTGTGTGTATTGTATCGTGGTCATAGTCTTGTGTTTAGTGTATAGTGGTCATTGTCTTGTGTCTTGTGTATAGTGGTCATTGTCATGAGCCAAGTATATTGTGGTCATTGTCTTGTGTCTAGTGTATAGTGGTCATTGACTTGCGTCTAGTGTATAGTGGTCATTGTCTTGTGTCTAGTGTATAGTGGTCATTGTATTGTGTCTACTGTACAGTGGTCATTTTCTTGTGTATAGTGTATAGTGGTCATTGTCTTGTAACTAGTGCATAATGGTCATTGTCTTGTGTATAGTGGACATTGTCATGTGTCCAGTGTATAGTGGTCATAGTCTTGTGTCTAGTGTATAGTGGACATTGTCTTGTGTCTAGTGTATAGTGGACATTGTCTTGTGCCTAGTGTATAGTGTATAGTGGACATTGTCTTGTGTCTAGAGTATAGTGGTCATTGTTTTGTGTCAAGTGAATAGTTGACTTTGTCTTGTGACTTTATGTATAGTGGTCATTGTCTTGTGTCTAGTGTATTGTGGTCATTGTCTTGAAACTAGTATATAGTGGTCATTGTCTTGTGTCTAGTTAATATTGGACATTGTCTTGTGCCTTGTGTATAGTGGTCATTGTCTTGTGACTAGTGTATAGTTGTCATTGTCTTGTGTCTAGTATATTATGGTCATTGTCTTATGTCTAGTGTATAGTGGTCATTGTCTTGTGTCAAGTGTATAGTTGTCATTGTCTTGTGTCTAGTGTAGTGTGGTCATTGTCTTGTGTCTAGTGTACAGTGGTCATTGTCTTGTGTCAGGTGTATAGTGGTCATTGTCTTGTGACTAGTGTATAGTTGTCATTGTCTTGTGTCTAGTATATTATGGTCATTGTCTTGTGTCAGGTGTATAGTGGTCATTGTCTTGTGACTAGTGTATAGTTGTCATTGTCTTGTGTCTAGTATATTATGGTCATTGTCTTATGTCTTGTGTATAGTGGACATTGTCTTGTGACTAGTGTATAGTGGTCATTGTCTTGTGTCTAGTGTATAGTGGACATTGTCTTGTGACTAGTGTATAGTGGACATTGCCTAGTGTCTAGTGTATAGTGGTCATTGTCTTGTGACTAATGTATAGTGGTCATTGTTTTGTGTCTAGTGTATAGTGTACATTTCCTTGTGTCTAGTGTATAGAGGTCATTGTCTTGTGTCTAGTGAATAGTGGTCATTGTCTTGTAACTAGTGTATAGTGGTCATTGTCATGTAACTAGTGTATAGTGGACATTATCTTGTGTTTAGTGTTTAGTGGACATTGTCGTGTGTGTAGTGTATAGTGGTCATAGTCTTGTGTTTAGTGTATAGTGGTCATTGTCTTGTGTCTAGTGAATAGTGGACATTGTCTTGTGTCTAGTGTATAGTGGATATCGTCTTGTGTCTAGTGTATAGTGGTCATTGGCTTGTGTCTAGCGTATAGTGGACATTGTCCTGTGACTAGTGTATAGTGGTCATTGTCTTGTGTGAAATGTATAGTGGTCATTGTCTTGCGTCTAGTGTATAGTGGTCATTGTCTTGTGTCTAGTGTATAGTGGTCATTGTCTTGTGTCTAGTGTATAGTGGACATTGTCTTGTGACTAGTGTATAGTGGTCATTGTCTTGTGTCTAGTGTATAATGGTCATTTTCTTGTGTCTAGTGTATAGTGGTCATTGACTTGTGTCAAGTGTATAGTGGGCATTGTGTTGTGACTAATGTATAGTGGTCATTGTCTTGTGTCTAGTGTATAGTGGTCATTGTCTTGTGTCTAGTGTATAGTGGTCATTGAGTTCTGTATAATGGACATTGTCTTGTCACTAGTGTATAGTGGTCATTGTCTTGTGACTACTGTATAGTGGACATTGTCTTGTGTCTAGTGTATAGTGGTCATTGTCTTGTGTCTAGTGTACAGTGAACATTATCTTATCACTAGTGTATGGTGGTCATTGTCTTGTATCTAGTGTAAAGTGGTCATTATTTTGTGACTAGTGTATAGTGGTCATTGTCTTGTGTATAGTGGACATTGTCTTGTGACTTGTGTATAGTGTACATTGCCTTGTGTCTAGTGTATAGTGGTCATTGTATTGTGTCTAGTGTATAGTGGTCATTGTCTTGTGACTACTGTATAGTGGTCATTGTCTTGTGTCTAGTGTATAGTGGTCATTATTTTGTGACTAGTGTATAGTAGTCATTGTCTTATGTATAGTGTATAGTGAACATTGTCTTCTGTCTAGTGTATAGTGGACATTGTGTTGTGACTATTGTATAGGGATCATTGTCTTGTGACTAGTGTATAGTGGTATTTTCTTTTGACTAGTGTATAGTGGTCATTGTTTTGTGTCTAGTGTATAGTGGTCATTGTCTTGTGTCTAGTGTATAGTGGTCATTGTCATGTGCCTAGTATATTGTGGTCATTGTCTTGTGTCTAGTGTATAGTGGTCATTGTCTTGTGTCTAGTGTATAGTGGTCATTGTCTTGTGTCTAGTGTACAGTGGTCATTGTCGTGTGTCAGGTGTATAGTGGACATTGTCTTGTGACTAGTGTATAGTGGTCATTGTCTTGTGTCTAGTGTATAGTGGACATTGTCTTGTGAGTAGTGAATAGTGGACATTGCCTTGTGTCTAGTGTATAGTGGTCATTGTCTTAAGTCTAGTATATAGTGGTCAGTGTCTTGTGACTAATGTATAGTGGTCATTGTTTTGTGTCTAGTGTATAGTGGACATTTCGTTGTGTCGTGTGTATAGTGGTCATTGTCTTGTGTCTAGTGTATAGTGGTCATTGTCTTTTAACTTGTGTATAGTGGACATTGTCTTGAACTATTGTATAGTGGACATTATCTTGTGTCTAGTGTGTAGTGGACATTGTCGTGTGTGTAGTGTAAAGTGGTTATTGTCTTGTGTTTAGTGTATAGTGGTCATTGTCTTGTGTCTAGTGTATAGTGGACATTGTCATGTGTCTAGTGTATAGTGGTCATTGTCTTGTGTCTTGTGAATAGTGGACATTGTCTTGTGTCTAGTGTATAGTGGACATCGTCTTGTGTCTAGTGTATAGTGGTCATTGGCTTGTGTCTAGTGTATAGTGGACATTGTCCTGTGACTAGTGTATAGTGGTCATTGTCTTGTGTGAAATGTATAGTGGTCATTGTCTTGTGTCTAGTGTATAGTGGTCATTGTCTTGTGTCTAGTGTATAGTGGACATTGTCTTGTGACTAGTGTATAGTGATCATTGTCTTGTGTCTAGTGTATAGTGGACATTGTCTTGTGACTAGTGTATAGTGGTCATTGTCTTGTGTCTAGTGTATAGTGGACATTGTCTTGTGAGTAGTGAATAGTGGACATTGCCTTGTGTCTAGTGTATAGTGGTCATTGTCTTAAGTCTAGTATATAGTGGTCAGTGTCTTGTGACTAATGTATAGTGGTCATTGTTTTGTGTCTAATGTATAGTGGACATTTCGTTGTGTCGTGTGTATAGTGGTCATTGTCTTGTGTCTAGTGTATAGTGGTCATTGTCTTTTAACATGTGTATAGTGGTCATTGTCTTGAACTATTGTATAGTGGACATTATCTTGTGTCTAGTGTTTAGTGGACATTGTCGTGTGTGTAGTGTATAGTGGTTATTGTCTTGTGTTTAGTGTACAGTGGTCATTGTCTTGTGTCTAGTGTATAGTGGACATTGTCATGTGTCTAGTGTATAGTGGTCATTGTCTTGTGTCTTGTGAATAGTGGACATTGTCTTGTGTGTAGTGTATAGTGGACATCGTCTTGTGTCTAGTGTATAGTGGTCATTGGCTTGTGTCTAGTGTATAGTGGACATTGTCCTGTGACTAGTGTATAGTGGTCATTGTCTTGTGTGAAATGTATAGTGGTCATTGTCTTGTGTCTAGTGTATAGTGGTCATTGTCTTGTGTCTAGTGTACAGTGAACATTATCTTATCACTAGTGTATGGTGGTCATTGTCGTGTATCTAGTGTAAAGTGGTCATTATTTTGTGACTAGTGTATAGTGGTCATTGTCTTGTGTATAGTGGACATTGTCTTGTGACTTGTGTATAGTGTACATTGCCTTGTGTCTAGTGTAGAGTGGTCATTGTATTGTGTCTAGTGTATAGTGGTCATTGTCTTGTGACTACTGTATAGTGGTCATTGTCTTGTGTCTAGTGTATAGTGGTCATTATTTTGTGACTAGTGTATAGTAGTCATTGTCTTATGTATAGTGTATAGTGAACATTGTCTTGTATCTAGTGAATAGTGGACATTGTCTTGCGTCTAGTGTATAGTGGTCATTGTCTTGTAACTATTATATAGTGGTCATTGTCTTATGTCTAGTGCATAGTGGACATTGTCTTCTTTCTAGTGTATAGTGGACATTGTGTTGTGACTATTGTATAGGGATCATTGTCTTGTGACTAGTGTATAGTGGTATTTGTCTTTTGACTAGTGTATAGTGGTCATTGTTTTGTGTCTAGTGTATAGTGGTCATTGTCTTGTGTCTAGTGTATAGTGGTCATTGTCATGTGCCTAGTATATTGTGGTCATTGTCTTGTGTCTAGTGTATAGTGGTCATTGTCTTGTGTCTAGTGTATAGTGGTCATTGTCTTGTGTCTAGTATACAGTGGTCATTGTCGTGTGTCAGGTGTATAGTGGACATTGTCTTGTGACTAGTGTATAGTGGTCATTGTCTTGTGTCTAGTGTATAGTGGACATTGTCTTGTGAGTAGTGAATAGTGGACATTGCCTTGTGTCTAGTGTATAGTGGTCATTGTCTTAAGTCTATTATATAGTGGTCAGTGTCTTGTGACTAATGTATAGTGGTCATTGTTTTGTGTCTAGTGTATAGTGGACATTTCGTTGTGTCGTGTGTATAGTGGTCATTGTCTTGTGTCTAGTGTATAGTGGTCATTGTCTTTTAACTTGTGTATAGTGGTCATTGTCTTGAACTATTGTATAGTGGACATTATCTTGTGTCTAGTGTTTAGTGGACATTGTCGTGTGTGTAGTGTATAGTGGTTATTGTCTTGTGTTTAGTGTATAGTGGTCATTGTCTTCTGTCTAGTGTATAGTGGACATTGTCATGTGTCTAGTGTATAGTGGTCATTGTCTTGTGTCTTGTGAATAGTGGACATTGTCTTGTGTCTAGTGTATAGTGGACATCGTCTTGTGTCTAGTGTATAGTGGTCATTGGCTTGTGTCTAGTGTATAGTGGACATTGTCCTGTGACTAGTGTATAGTGGTCATTGTCTTGTGTGAAATGTATAGTGGTCATTGTCTTGTGTCTAGTGTATAGTGGTCATTGTCTTGTGTCTAGTTTATAGTGGTCATTTTCTTGTGTCTAGTGTATAGTGGACATTGTCTTGTGACTAGTGTATAGTGATCATTGTCTTGTGTCTAGTGTATAATGGTCATTGTCTTGTGTCTAGTGCATAGTGGTCATTGTCTTGTGTCAAGTGTATAGTGGACATTGCCTTGTGTCTAGTGTATAGTGGTCATTGTCTTAAGTCTAGTATATAGTGGTCAGTGTCTTGTGACTAATGTATAGTGGTCATTGTTTTGTGTCTAGTGTATAGTGGACATTTCGTTGTGTCGTGTGTATAGTGGTCATTGTCTTGTGTCTAGTGTATAGTGGTCATTGTCTTTTAACTTGTGTATAGTGGTCATTGTCTTGAACTATTGTATAGTGGACATTATCTTGTGTCTAGTGTTTAGTGGACATTGTCGTGTGTGTAGTGTATAGTGGTTATTGTCTTGTGTTTAGTGTATAGTGGTCATTGTCTTCTGTCTAGTGTATAGTGGACATTGTCATGTGTCTAGTGTATAGTGGTCATTGTCTTGTGTCTTGTGAATAGTGGACATTGTCTTGTGTCTAGTGTATAGTGGACATCGTCTTGTGTCTAGTGTATAGTGGTCATTGGCTTGTGTCTAGTGTATAGTGGACATTGTCCTGTGACTAGTGTATAGTGGTCATTGTCTTGTGTGAAATGTATAGTGGTCATTGTCTTGTGTCTAGTGTATAGTGGTCATTGTCTTGTGTCTAGTTTATAGTGGTCATTGTCTTGTGTCTAGTGTATAGTGGACATTGTCTTGTGACTAGTGTATAGTGATCATTGTCTTGTGTCTAGTGTATAATGGTCATTGTCTTGTGTCTAGTGCATAGTGGTCATTGTCTTGTGTCAAGTGTATAGTGGACATTGCCTTGTGTCTAGTGTATAGTGGTCATTGTCTTAAGTCTAGTATATAGTGGTCAGTGTCTTGTGACTAATGTATAGTGGTCATTGTTTTGTGTCTAGTGTATAGTGGACATTTCGTTGTGTCGTGTGTATAGTGGTCATTCTCTTGTGTCTAGTGTATAGTGGTCATTGTCTTTTAACTTGTGTATAGTGGTCATTGTCTTGAACTATTGTATAGTGGACATTATCTTGTGTCTAGTGTTTAGTGGACATTGTCGTGTGTGTAGTGTAAAGTGGTTATTGTCTTGTGTTTAGTGTATAGTGGTCATTGTCTTGTGTCTAGTGTATAGTGGACATTGTCATGTGTCTAGTGTATAGTGGTCATTGTCTTGTGTCTTGTGAATAGTGGACATTGTCTTGTGTCTAGTGTATAGTGGACATCGTCTTGTGTCTAGTGTATAGTGGTCATTGGCTTGTGTCTAGTGTATAGTGGACATTGTCCTGTGACTAGTGTATAGTGGTCATAGTCTTGTGTGAAATGTATAGTGGTCATTGTCTTGTGTCTAGTGTATAGTGGTCATTGTCTTGTGTCTAGTTTATAGTGGTCATTGTCTTGTGTCTAGTGTATAGTGGACATTGTCTTGTGACTAGTGTATAGTGATCATTGTCTTGTGTCTAGTGTATAGTGGACATTGTCTTGTGACTAGTGTATAGTGGTCATTGTCTTGTGTCTAGTGTATATTGGACATTGTCTTGTGAGTAGTGAATAGTGGACATTGCCTTGTGTCTAGTGTATAGTGGTCATTGTCTTAAGTCTAGTATATAGTGGTCAGTGTCTTGTGACTAATGTATAGTGGTCATTGTTTTGTGTCTAGTGTATAGTGGACATTTCGTTGTGTCGTGTGTATAGTGGTCATTGTCTTGTGTCTAGTGTATAGTGGTCATTGTCTTTTAACTTGTGTATAGTGGTCATTGTCTTGAACTATTGTATAGTGGACATTATCTTGTGTCTAGTGTTTAGTGGACATTGTCGTGTGTGTAGTGTAAAGTGGTTATTGTCTTGTGTTTAGTGTATAGTGGTCATTGTCTTGTGTCTAGTGTATAGTGGACATTGTCATGTGTCTAGTGTATATTGGTCATTGTCTTGTGTCTTGTGAATAGTGGACATTGTCTTGTGTCTAGTGTATAGTGGACATCGTCTTGTGTCTAGTGTATAGTGGTCATTGGCTTGTGTCTAGTGTATAGTGGACATTGTCCTGTGACTAGTGTATAGTGGTCATTGTCTTGTGTGAAATGTATAGTGGTCATTGTCTTGTGTCTAGTGTATAGTGGTCATTGTCTTGTGTCTAGTTTATAGTGGTCATTGTCTTGTGTCTAGTGTATAGTGGACATTGTCTTGTGACTAGTGTATAGTGATCATTGTCTTGTGTCTAGTGTATAGTGGACATTGTCTTGTGACTAGTGTATAGTAGTCATTGTCTTGTGTCTAGTGTATATTGGACATTGTCTTGTGAGTAGTGAATAGTGGACATTGCCTTGTGTCTAGTGTATAGTGGTCATTGTCTTAAGTCTAGTATATAGTGGTCAGTGTCTTGTGACTAATGTATAGTGGTCATTGTTTTGTGTCTAGTGTATAGTGGACATTTCGTTGTGTCGTGTGTATAGTGGTCATTGTCTTGTGTCTAGTGTATAGTGGTCATTGTCTTTTAACTTGTGTATAGTGGTCATTGTCTTGAACTATTGTATAGTGGACATTATCTTGTGTCTAGTGTTTAGTGGACATTGTCGTGTGTGTAGTGTATAGTGGTTATTGTCTTGTGTTTAGTGTATAGTGGTCATTGTCTTGTGTCTAGTGTATAGTGGACATTGTCATGTGTCTAGTGTATAGTGGTCATTGTCTTGTGTCTTGTGAATAGTGGACATTGTCTTGTGTGTAGTGTATAGTGGACATCGTCTTGTGTCTAGTGTATAGTGGTCATTAGCTTGTGTCTAGTGTATAGTGGACATTGTCGTGTGACTAGTGTATAGTGGTCATTTTCTTGTGTGAAATGTATAGTGGTCATTGTCTTGTGTCTAGTGTATAGTGGTCATTGTCTTGTGTCTAGTGTACAGTGAACATTATCTTATCACTAGTGTATGGTGGTCATTGTCGTGTATCTAGTGTAAAGTGGTCATTATTTTGTGACTAGTGTATAGTGGTCATTGTCTTGTGTATAGTGGACATTGTCTTGTGACTTGTGTATAGTGTACATTGCCTTGTGTCTAGTGTAGAGTGGTCATTGTATTGTGTCTAGTGTATAGTGGTCATTGTCTTGTGACTACTGTATAGTGGTCATTGTCTTGTGTCTAGTGTATAGTGGTCATTATTTTGTGAACAGTGTATAGTAGTCATTGTCTTATGTATAGTGCATAGTGAACATTGTCTTGTATCTAGTGAATAGTGGACATTGTCTTGCGTCTAGTGTATAGTGGTCATTGTCTTGTAACTATTGTATAGTGGTCATTGTCTTATGTCTAGTGCATAGTGGACATTGTCTTCTGTCTAGTGTATAGTGGACATTGTGTTGTGACTAATGTATAGGGATCATTGTCTTGTGACTAGTGTATAGTGGTATTTGTCTTTTGACTAGTGTATAGTGGTCATTGTTTTGTGTCTAGTGTATAGTGGTCATTGTCTTGTGTCTAGTGTATAGTGGTCATTGTCATGTGCCTAGTATATTGTGGTCATTGTCTTGTGTCTAGTGTATAGTGGTCATTGTCTTGTGTCTAGTGTATAGTGGTCATTGTCTTGTGTCTAGTGTACAGTGGTCATTGTCGTGTGTCAGGTGTATAGTGGACATTGTCTTGTGACTAGTGTATAGTGGTCATTGTCTTGTGTCTAGTGTATAGTGGACATTATCTTGTGAGTAGTGAATAGTGGACATTGCCTTGTGTCTAGTGTATAGTGGTCATTGTCTTAAGTCTAGTATATAGTGGTCAGTGTATTGTGACTAATGTATAGTGGTCATTGTTTTGTGTCTAGTGTATAGTGGACATTTCGTTGTGTCGTGTGTATAGTGGTCATTGTCTTGTGTCTAGTGTATAGTGGTCATTGTCTTTTAACTTGTGTATAGTGGTCATTGTCTTGAACTATTGTATAGTGGACATTATCTAGTGTCTAGTGTTTAGTGGACATTGTCGTGTGTGTAGTGTATAGTGGTTATTGTCTTGTGTTTAGTGTATAGTGGTCATTGTCTTGTGTCTAGTGTATAGTGGACATTGTCATGTGTCTAGTGTATAGTGGTCATTGTCTTGTGTCTTGTGAATAGTGGACATTGTCTTGTGTCTAGTGTATAGTGGACATCGTCTTGTGTCTAGTGTATAGTGGTCATTGGCTTGTGTCTAGTGTATAGTGGACATTGTCCTGTGACTAGTGTATAGTGGTCATTGTCTTGTGTGAAATGTATAGTGGTCATTGTCTTGTGTCTAGTGTATAGTGGTCATTGTCTTGTGTCTAGTTTATAGTGGTCATTGTCTTGTGTCTAGTGTATAGTGGACATTGTCTTGTGACTAGTGTATAATGATCATTGTCTTGTGTCTAGTGTATAATGGTCATTGTCTTGTGTCTAGTGCATAGTGGTCATTGTCTTGTGTCAAGTGTATAGTGGGCATTGTCTTGTGACTAATGTATAGTGGTCATTGTCTTGTGTCTAGTGTATAGGGGTCATTGTCTTGTGTCTAGTGTATAGTGGTCATTGAGTTCTGTATAATGGACATTGTCTTATCACTAGTGTATAGTGGTCATTATCTTGTGACTACTGTATAGTGGACATTGTCTTGTGTCTAGTGTATAGTGGTCATTGTCTTGTGTCTAGTGTACAGTGAACATTATCTTATAACTAGTGTATGGTGGTCATTGTCTTGTATCTAGTGTAAAGTGGTCATTATTTTGTGACTAGTGTATAGTTGTCATTGTCTTATGTATAGTGTATAGTGAACATTGTCTTGTGTCTTGTGAATAGTGGACATTGTCTTGCGTCTAGTTATAGTTGTCATTGTCTTGTAACTATTGCATAGTGGTCATTGTCTTATGTCTAGTGCATAGTGGACATTGTCTTCTGTCTAGTGTATAGTGGACATTGTGTTGTGACTAGTGTATAGGGATCATTGTCTTGTGACTAGTGTATAGTGGTATTTGTCTTTTGACTAGTGTATAGTGGTCATTGTTTTGTGTCTAGTGAATAGTGGTCATTGCCTTGTGTCTAGTGTATAGTGGTCAATGTCATGTGCCTAGTATATTTTGGTCATTGTCTTGTGTCTAGTGTATAATGGTCATTGTCTTGTGTCTAGTGTATAGTGGTCATTGTCTTGTGTCTAGTGTATAGTGGTCATTTTTTTGTGTCTAGTGTACAGTGGTCATTTTCTTGTGTATAGTGTATAGTGGTCATTGTCTTGTGTATAGTGGACATTGTCATTTGTCTAGTGTATAGTGGTCATTGTCTTGTGTCTAGTGTATAGTGGACATTGTCTTGTGTCTAGTGTATAGTGGACATTGTCTTGTGTCTAGTATATAGTAGACATTGTCTTGTGTCTAGTGTATAGTGGTCATTGATTTGTGTCAAGTGAATAGTTGACTTTGTCTTGTGACTAATGTATAGTGGTCATTGTCTTGTGTCTAGTGTATAGTGGTCATTGTCTTGAAACTAGTATATAGTGGTCATTGTCTTGTGTCTAGTTAATATTGGACATTGTCTTGTGCCTTGTGTATAATTGTCATTGTCTTGTGACTAGTGTATAGTTGTCATTGTCTTGTGTCTAGTGTATTATGGTCATTGTCTTATGTCTAGTGTACAGTGGTCATTGTCTTGTGTCAAGTGTATAGTGGCCATTGTCTTGTGACTAGTGTATAGTTGTCATTGTCTTGTGTCTAGTATATTATGGTCATTGTCTTATGTCTAGTGTATAGTGGTCATTGTCTTGTGTCAAGTGTATAGTGGTCATTGTCTTGTGTCTAGTGTATAGTGGACATTGTCTTGTGTCTAGTGTATAGTGGACATTGTCTTGTGCCTAGTGTATAGTGTTCATTGTCTTAAGTCTAGTGTATAGTGGTCATTGTCTTGTAACTAGTGTATAGTGGACATTATCTTGTGTCTAGTGTTTAGTGGACATTGTCGTGTGTGTAGTGTATAGTGGTCATAGTCTTGTGTTTAGTGTATAGTGGTCATTGTCTTGTGTCTAGTGTATAGTGGACATTGTCATGTGTCTAGTGTATAGTGGTCATTGTCTTCTGACTAGTGAATAGTGGACATTGTCTTGTGTCTACTGTAGTGTGGTCATTGTCTTGTGTCTAGTGTACAGTGGTCATTGTCTTGTGTCAGGTGTATAGTGGTCATTGTCTTGTGACTAGTGTATAGTTGTCATTGTCTTGTGTCTAGTATATTATGGTCATTGTCTTATGTCTAGTGTATAGTGGACATTGCCTTGTGACTAGTGTATAGTGGTCATTGTCTTATGTCTAGTGTATAGTGGACTTTGTCTTGTGACTAGTGTATAGTGGTCATTGTCTTGTGTCTAGTGTATAGTGGACATTGTCTTGTGACTAGTGTATAGTGGACATTGCCTTGTGTCTAGTGTATAGTGGTCATTGTCTTAAGTCTAGTATATTGTGGTCATTGTCTTGTGACTAATGTATAGTGATCATTGTTTTGTGTCTATTGTATGGTGGACATTTCCTTGTGTCTAGTGTATAGTGGTCATTGTCTTGTGTCTAGTGTATAGTGGTCATTGTCTTGTAACTAGTGTATAGTGGACATTATCTTGTGTCTAGTGTTTAGTGGACATGGTCGTGTCTGTAGTGTATAGTGGTCATAGTCTTGTGTTTAGTGTATAGTGGTCATTGTCTTGTGACTAGTGTATAGTGGACATTGTCATGTGTCTAGTGTATAGTGGTCATTGTCTTGTGTCTAGTGAATAGTGGACATTGTCTTGTGTATAGTGGACATCGTCTTGTGTCTAGTGTATAGTGGTCATTGGCTTGTGTCTAGTGTATAGTGGACATTGTCCTGTGACTAGTGTATAGTGGTCATTGTCTTGTGTGAAATGTATAGTGGTCATTGTCTTGTGTCTAGTGTATAGTGGTCATTGTCTTGTGTCTAGTGTATAGTGGACATTGTCTTGTGACTAGTGTATAGTGGTCATTGTCTTGTGTCTAGTGTATAGTGGTCATTGTCTTGTGTCTAGTGTATAGTGGTCATTGTCATGAGCCAAGTATATTGTGGTCATTGTCTTGTGTCTAGTGTATAGTGATCATTGTCGTGTGTCTAGTGTATAGTGGTCATTGTCTTGTGTCTAGTATATAGTGGTCATTGTATTGTGTCTAGTGTACAGTGGTCATTTTCTTGTGTATAGTGTATAGTGGTCATTGTCCTGTAACAAGTGTATAATGGTCATTGTCTTGTGTATAGTGGACATTATCATGTGTCTAGTGTATAGTGGTCATAGTCGTGTGTCTAGTGTATAGTGGTCATTGTTTTGTGTCAAGTGAATAGTTGACTTTGTCTTGTGACTAATGTATAGTGGTCATTGTCTTGTGTCTAGTGTATAGTGGTCATTGTCTTGAAACTAGTATATAGTGGTTATTGTCTTGTGTCTAGTTAATATTGGACATTGTCTTGTGCCTTGTGTATAGTTGTCATTGTCTTGTGTCTAGTATATTATGGTCATTGTCTTATGTCTAGTGTATAGTGGTCATTGTCTTGTGTCAATTGTATAGTGGTCATTGTCTTGTGACTAGTGTATAGTTGTCACTGTCTTGTGTCTAGTATATTATGGTCATTGTCTTATGTCTAGTGTATAGTGGACGTTGTCTTGTGACTAGTGTATAGTGGTCATTGTCTTGTGTCTAGTGTATAGTGGACATTGTCTTGTTACTAGTGTATAGTGGACATTGCCTTGTGTCTAGTGTATAGTGGTCATTGTCTTATGTCTAGTATATAGTGGTCATTGTCTTGTGACTAATGTATAGTGGTCATTGTTTTGTGTCTAGTGTATAGTGGACATTTCGTTGTGTCGTGTGTATAGTGGTCATTGTCTTGTGTCTAGTGTATAGTGGTCATTGTCTTTTAACTTGTGTATAGTGGTCATTGTCTTGAACTATTGTATAGTGGACATTATCTTGTGTCTAGTGTTTAGTGGACATTGTCGTGTGTGTAGTGTAAAGTGGTTATTGTCTTGTGTTTAGTGTATAGTGGTCATTGTCTTGTGTCTAGTGTATAGTGGACATTGTCATGTGTCTAGTGTATAGTGGTCATTGTCTTGTGTCTTGTGAATAGTGGACATTGTCTTGTGTCTAGTGTATAGTGGACATCGTCTTGTGTCTAGTGTATAGTGGTCATTGGCTTGTGTCTAGTGTATAGTGGACATTGTCCTGTGACTAGTGTATAGTGGTCATTGTCTTGTGTGAAATGTATAGTGGTCATTGTCTTGTGTCTAGTGTATAGTGGTCATTGTCTTGTGTCTAGTTTATAGTGGTCATTGTCTTGTGTCTAGTGTATAGTGGACATTGTCTTGTGACTAGTGTATAGTGATCATTGTCTTGTGTCTAGTGTATAGTGGACATTGTCTTGTGACTAGTGTATAGTGGTCATTGTCTTGTGTCTAGTGTATATTGGACATTGTCTTGTGAGTAGTGAATAGTGGACATTGCTTTGTGTCTAGTGTATAGTGGTCATTGTCTTAAGTCTAGTATATAGTGGTCAGTGTCTTGTGACTAATGTATAGTGGTCATTGTTTTGTGTCTAGTGTATAGTGGACATTTCGTTGTGTCGTGTGCATAGTGGTCATTGTCTTGTGTCTAGTGTATAGTGGTCATTGTCTTTTAACATGTGTATAGTGGTCATTGTCTTGAACTATTGTATAGTGGACATTATCTTGTATCTAGTGTTTAGTGGACATTGTCGTGTGTGTAGTGTATAGTGGTTATTGTCTTGTGTTTAGTGTATAGGTGTCATTGTCTTGTGTCTGGTGTATAGTGGACATTGTCATGTGTCTAGTGTATAGTGGTCATTGTCTTGTGTCTTGTGAATAGTGGACATTGTCTTGTGTGTAGTGTATAGTGGACATCGTCTTGTGTCTAGTGTATAGTGGTCATTAGCTTGTGTCTAGTGTATAGTGGACATTGTCCTGTGACTAGTGTATAGTGGTCATTGTCTTGTGTGATATGTATAGTGGTCATTGTCTTGTGTCTAGTGTATAGTGGTCATTGTCTTGTGTCTAGTGTACAGTGAACATTATCTTATCACTAGTGTATGGTGGTCATTGTCGTGTATCTAGTGTAAAGTGGTCATTATTTTGTGACTAGTGTATAGTGGTCATTGTCTTGTGTATAGTGGACATTGTCTTGTGACTTGTGTATAGTGTACATTGCCTTGTGTCTAGTGTAGAGTGGTCATTGTATTGTGTCTAGTGTATAGTGGTCATTGTCTTGTGTCTAGTGTATAGTGGTCATTATTTTGTGACTAGTGTATAGTAGTCATTGTCTTATGTATAGTGTATAGTGAACATTGTCTTGTATCTAGTGGATAGTGGACATTGTCTTGCGTCTAGTGTATAGTGGTCATTGTCTTGTAACTATTGTATAGTGGTCATTGTCTTATGTCTAGTGCATAGTGGACATTGTCTTCTGTCTAGTGTATAGGGGACATTGTGTTGTGACTAATGTATAGGGATCATTGTCTTGTGACTAGTGTATAGTGGTATTTGTCTTTTGACTAGTGTATAGTGGTCATTGTTTTGTGTCTATTGTATAGTGGTCATTGTCTTGTGTCTAGTGTATAGTGGTCATTGTCATGTGCCTAGTATATTGTGGTCATTGTCTTGTGTCTAGTGTATAGTGGTCATTGTCTTGTGTCTAGTGTATAGTGGTCATTGTCTTGTGTCTAGTGTACAGTGGTCATTGTCGTGTGTCAGGTGTATAGTGGACATTGTCTTGTGACTAGTGTATAGTGGTCATTGTCTTGTGTCTAGTGTATAGTGGACATTGTCTTGTGAGTAGTGAATAGTGGACATTGCATTGTGTCTAGTGTATAGTGGTCATTGTCTTAAGTCTAGTATATAGTGGTCAGAGTCTTGTGACTAATGTATAGTGGTCATTGTTTTGTGTCTAGTGTATAGTGGACATTTCGTTGTGTCGTGTGTATAGTGGTCATTGTCTTGTGTCTAGTGTATAGTGGTCATTGTCTTTTAACTTGTGTATAGTGGTCATTGTCTTGAACTATTGTATAGTGGACATTATCTTGTGTCTAGTGTTTAGTGGACATTGTCGTGTGTGTAGTGTATAGTGGTTAATGTCTTGTGTTTAGTGTATAAAGGTCATTGTCTTGTGTCTAGTGTATAGTGGACATTGTCATGTGTCTAGTGTATAGTGGTCATTGTCTTGTGTCTTGTGAATAGTGGACATTGTCTTGTGTCTAGTGTATAGTGCACATCGTCTTGTGTCTAGTGTATAGTGGTCATTGGCTTGTGTCTAGTGTATAGTGGACATTGTCCTGTGACTAGTGTATAGTGGTCATTGTCTTGTGTGAAATGTATAGTGGACATTGTCTTGTGTCTAGTGTATAGTGGTCATTGTCTTGTGTCTAGTTTATAGTGTTCATTGTCTTGTGTCTAGTGTATAGTGGACATTGTCTTGTGACTAGTGTATAGTGGTCATTGTCTTGTGTCTAGTGTATAATGGTCATTGTCTTGTGTCTAGTGCATAGTGGTCATTGTCTTGTGTCAAGTGTATAGTGGGCATTGTCTTGTGACTAATGTATAGTGGTCATTGTCTTGTGTCTAGTGTATAGGGGTCATTGTCTTGTGTCTAGTGTATAGTGGTCATTGAGTTCTGTATAATGGACATTGTCTTGTCACTAGTGTATAGTGGTCATTGTGTTGTGACTACTGTATAGTGGACATTGTCTTGTGTCTAGTGTATAGTGGTCATTGTCTTGTGTCTAGTGTACAGTGAACATTATCTTATAACTAGTGTATGGTGGTCATTGAATGTATCTAGTGTAAAATGGTCATTATTTTGTGACTAGTGTATGGTGGTCTGTTACGGACCCTGATCCAGCGTCCAATCTCGAAACAGTGACGGCCGCGCCATCTGTGGGTCAGCTCCCGAAACCCCCGCCAAACGAACGACGACACCTAGTGAGGACAGCGTGTACTGGCCTCGAGGACCAGTTTCCAGTCTGGTTCAGCGCTCAACACCGCCGCTCCTGACCTCTGGTGAGGTGGTGCTCCGACGACAGCGCCATCTATGGAGTGGATATGTCGGGCGTTTGTATCTGAGCCTGTGAGTGTGGTGTATTAGTGTCCCGGTTATTAATGACGTGTCTGCTTACAGAGCCGACCTGGGACCACTGTGTTGAAGGAGTAGTCAGTCTACCCGAGGCAGCCAGTCTCCATACCTTGAAGTTTGCTGCAGTTGTTGTGACGTCGTCCCCCCGGAAGAACACTGTGGTGTGTTAAGCCTGCCAGTGGAGTGGCAGTGGAAGGATTTACCCGGGACCGACGGTTGGAGACGATAATCCACTGGGGTATTGAGGACAGGAGGGTGATTGGTGATATCACACGAGACT
Source organism: Procambarus clarkii (assembly GCF_040958095.1). NCBI lineage: Eukaryota > Metazoa > Arthropoda > Malacostraca > Decapoda > Cambaridae > Procambarus > Procambarus clarkii. Next base: position 35,127,129 of record NC_091207.1, read on the forward strand.
CCTGTCTAGGGCGTACCCCCTTTATCGTTCGTGGAGTGGCCGTACCAGCCTTGGTGGCTCAGTACCTGCCAGCAGACCTGCTGGACGTGTGGTTGACGGCCTCCACGACGGTGCCCCCAGTGGACCTGTGTTGTGGCTGACCTGTGGCCAGGGTAGACTCGGCGTTCTCAGAGGACACGTCTTGAGGCCACGAAGAAAGCACCAAGGAATCGGCACCGAAAGTGGTGTGGCACCAGAGTCTTCAACAGAAGACTACAGTGAATAATCCCCTTGCATAGCATTAATACCCCTCCCCCTGTGTACTCCTTTTATATCTTATTTATTTATTGGTGGTGGTCAATATATTATATTAAGTTTTGCCTTTATTTCCCTTCCCCTTTAAGTTACTTGCGTCACGGATCACGTCCCTTGATAGTCACTACTGGCTTGGGAACGGATATATATCTTCCTCTAATAACATCAGAGTAAGAACCCCGTTGCGTCCCGAGAGGGCCGTAACATGGTCATTGTCTTGTATATAGTGGACATTGTCTTGTGACTTGTGTATAGTGTACATTGCCTTGTGTCTAGTGTATAGTGGTCATTGTATTGTGTCTAGTGTATTGTGGTCATTGTCTTGTGACTACTGTATAGTGGTCATTGTCTTGTGTCTAGTGTATAGTGGTCATTATTTTGTGACTAGTGTATAGTTGTCATTGTCTTATGTATAGTGTATAGTGAACATTGTCTTGTGTCTTGTGAATAGTGGACATTGTCTTGCGTCTAGTGTATAGTTGTCATTGTCTTGTAACTATTGTATAGTGGTCATTGTCTTATGTCTAGTGCATAGTGGACATTGTCTTCTGTCTAGTGTATAGTGGACATTGTGTTGTGACTAGTGTATAGGGATCATTGTCTTATGACTAGTGAATAGTGGTATTTGTCTTTTGACTAGTGTATAGTGGTCATTGTTTTGTGTCTAGTGTATAGTGGTCATTGTCTTGTGTCTAGTGTATAGTGGTCATTGTCATGTGCCTAGTATATTTTGGTCATTGTCTTGTGTCTAGTGTATAATGGTCATTGTCTTGTGTCTAGTGTATAGTGGTCATTGTCTTGTGTCTAGTGTATAGGGGTCATTGTCTTGTGTCTAGTGTATAGTGGTCATTGAGTTCTGTATAATGCACATTGTCTTATCTCTAGTGTATAGTGGTCATTATCTTGTGACTACTGTATAGTGGACATTGTCTTGTGTCTAGTGTATAGTGGACATTGTCTTGTGACTAGTGTATAGTGGTCATTGTCTTGTGTCTAGTGTATATTGGACATTGTCTTGTGAGTAGTGAATAGTGGACATTGCTTTGTGTCTAGTGTATAGTGGTCATTGTCTTAAGTCTAGTATATAGTGGTCAGTGTCTTGTGACTAATGTATAATGGTCATTGTTTTGTGTCTAGTGTATAGTGGACATTTCGTTGTGTCGTGTGTATAGTGGTCATTGTCTTGTGTCTAGTGTATAGTGGTCATTGTCTTTTAACATGTGTATAGTGGTCATTGTCTTGAACTATTGTATAGTGGACATTATCTTGTATCTAGTGTTTAGTGGACATTGTCGTGTGTGTAGTGTATAGTGGTTATTGTCTTGTGTTTAGTGTATAGGTGTCATTGTCTTGTGTCTGGTGTATAGTGGACATTGTCATGTGTCTAGTGTATAGTGGTCATTGTCTTGTGTCTTGTGAATAGTGGACATTGTCTTGTGTGTAGTGTATAGTGGACATCGTCTTGTGTCTAGTGTATAGTGGTCATTAGCTTGTGTCTAGTGTATAGTGGACATTGTCCTGTGACTAGTGTATAGTGGTCATTGTCTTGTGTGATATGTATAGTGGTCATTGTCTTGTGTCTAGTGTATAGTGGTCATTGTCTTGTGTCTAGTGTACAGTGAACATTATCTTATCACTAGTGTATGGTGGTCATTGTCGTGTATCTAGTGTAAAGTGGTCATTATTTTGTGACTAGTGTATAGTGGTCATTGTCTTGTGTATAGTGGACATTGTCTTGTGACTTGTGTATAGTGTACATTGCCTTGTGTCTAGTGTAGAGTGGTCATTGTATTGTGTCTAGTGTATAGTGGTCATTGTCTTGTGACTACTGTATAGTGGTCATTGTCTTGTGTCTAGTGTATAGTGGTCATTATTTTGTGACTAGTGTATAGTAGTCATTGTCTTATGTATAGTGTATAGTGAACATTGTCTTGTATCTAGTGGATAGTGGACATTGTCTTGCGTCTAGTGTATAGTGGTCATTGTCTTGTAACTATTGTATAGTGGTCATTGTCTTATGTCTAGTGCATAGTGGACATTGTCTTCTGTCTAGTGTATAGGGGACATTGTGTTGTGACTAATGTATAGGGATCATTGTCTTGTGACTAGTGTATAGTGGTATTTGTCTTTTGACTAGTGTATAGTGGTCATTGTTTTGTGTCTAGTGTATAGTGGTCATTGTCTTGTGTCTAGTGTATAGTGGTCATTGTCATGTGCCTAGTATATTGTGGTCATTGTCTTGTGTCTAGTGTATAGTGGTCATTGTCTTGTGTCTAGTGTATAGTGGTCATTGTCTTGTGTCTAGTGTACAGTGGTCATTGTCGTGTGTCAGGTGTATAGTGGACATTGTCTTGTGACTAGTGTATAGTAGTCATTGTCTTGTGTCTAGTGTATAGTGGACATTGTCTTGTGAGTAGTGAATAGTGGACATTGCATTGTGTCTAGTGTATAGTGGTCATTGTCTTAAGTCTAGTATATAGTGGTCAGAGTCTTGTGACTAATGTATAGTGGTCATTGTTTTGTGTCTAGTGTATAGTGGACATTTCGTTGTGTCGTGTGTATAGTGGTCATTGTCTTGTGTCTAGTGTATAGTGGTCATTGTCTTGTGTCTTGTGTATAGTGGTCATTGTCTTGAACTATTGTATAGTGGACATTATCTATGTGTCTAGTGTTTAGTGGACATTGTCGTGTGTGTAGTGTATAGTGGTTAATTGTCTTGTGTTTAGTGTATAAGGGTCATTGTCTTGTGTCTAGTGTATAGTGGACATTGTCATGTGTCTAGTGTATAGTGGTCATTGTCTTGTGTCTTGTGAATAGTGGACATTGTCTTGTGTCTAGTGTATAGTGCACATCGTCTTGTGTCTAGTGTATAGTGGTCATTGGCTTGTGTCTAGTGTATAGTGGACATTGTCCTGTGACTAGTGTATAGTGGTCATTGTCTTGTGTGAAATGTATAGTGGTCATTGTCTTGTGTCTAGTGTATAGTGGTCATTGTCTTGTGTCTAGTTTATAGTGGTCATTGTCTTGTGTCTAGTGTATAGTGGACATTGTCTTGTGACTAGTGTATAGTGGTCATTGTCTTGTGTCTAGTGTATAATGGTCATTGTCTTGTGTCTAGTGCATAGTGGTCATTGTCTTGTGTCAAGTGTATAGTGGGCATTGTCTTGTGACTAATGTATAGTGGTCATTGTCTTGTGTCTAGTGTATAGGGGTCATTGTCTTGTGTCTAGTGTATAGTGGTCATTGAGTTCTGTATAATGGACATTGTCTTGTCACTAGTGTATAGTGGTCATTGTGTTGTGACTACTGTATAGTGGACATTGTCTTGTGTCTAGTGTATAGTGGTCATTGTCTTGTGTCTAGTGTACAGTGAACATTATCTTATAACTAGTGTATGGTGGTCATTGAATGTATCTAGTGTAAAATGGTCATTATTTTGTGACTAGTGTATGGTGGTCATTGTCTTGTATATAGTGGACATTGTCTTGTGACTTGTGTATAGTGTACATTGCCTTGTGTCTAGTGTATAGTGGTCATTGTATTGTGTCTAGTGTATTGTGGTCATTGTCTTGTGACTACTGTATAGTGGTCATTGTCTTGTGTCTAGTGTATAGTGGTCATTATTTTGTGACTAGTGTATAGTAGTCATTGTCTTATGTATAGTGTATAGTGAACATTGTCTTGTGTCTTGTGAATAGTGGACATTGTCTTGCGTCTAGTGTATAGTTGTCATTGTCTTGTAACTATTGTATAGTGGTCATTGTCTTATGTCTAGTGCATAGTGGACATTGTCTTCTGTCTAGTGTATAGTGGACATTGTGTTGTGACTAGTGTATAGGGATCATTGTCTTGTGACTAGTGTATAGTGGTATTTGTCTTTTGACTAGTGTATAGTGGTCATTGTTTTGTGTCTAGTGAATAGTGGTCATTGCCTTGTGTCTAGTGTATAGTGGTCAATGTCATGTGCCTAGTATATTTTGGTCATTGTCTTGTGTCTAGTGTATAATGGTCATTGTCTTGTGTCTAGTGTATAGTGGTCATTGTCTTGTGTCTAGTGTATAGTGGTCATTTTTTTGTGTCTAGTGTACAGTGGTCATTTTCTTGTGTATAGTGTATAGTGGTCATTGTCTTGTGTATAGTGGACATTGTCATTTGTCTAGTGTATAGTGGTCATTGTCTTGTGTCTAGTGTATAGTGGACATTGTCTTGTGTCTAGTGTATAGTGGACATTGTCTTGTGTCTAGTATATAGTAGACATTGTCTTGTGTCTAGTGTATAGTGGTCATTGATTTGTGTCAAGTGAATAGTTGACTTTGTCTTGTGACTAATGTATAGTGGTCATTGTCTTGTGTCTAGTGTATAGTGGTCATTGTCTTGAAACTAGTATATAGTGGTCATTGTCTTGTGTCTAGTTAATATTGGACATTGTCTTGTGCCTTGTGTATAATTGTCATTGTCTTGTGACTAGTGTATAGTTGTCATTGTCTTGTGTCTAGTGTATTATGGTCATTGTCTTATGTCTAGTGTACAGTGGTCATTGTCTTGTGTCAAGTGTATAGTGGCCATTGTCTTGTGACTAGTGTATAGTTGTCATTGTCTTGTGTCTAGTATATTATGGTCATTGTCTTATGTCTAGTAGTATAGTGGTCATTGTCTTGTGTCAAGTGTATAGTGGTCATTGTCTTGTGTCTAGTGTATAGTGGACATTGTCTTGTGTCTAGTGTATAGTGGACATTGTCTTGTGCCTAGTGTATAGTGTTCATTGTCTTAAGTCTAGTGTATAGTGGTCATTGTCTTGTAACTAGTGTATAGTGGACATTATCTTGTGTCTAGTGTTTAGTGGACATTGTCGTGTGTGTAGTGTATAGTGGTCATAGTCTTGTGTTTAGTGTATAGTGGTCATTGTCTTGTGTCTAGTGTATAGTGGACATTGTCATGTGTCTAGTGTATAGTGGTCATTGTCTTCTGACTAGTGAATAGTGGACATTGTCTTGTGTCTACTGTAGTGTGGTCATTGTCTTGTGTCTAGTGTACAGTGGTCATTGTCTTGTGTCAGGTGTATAGTGGTCATTGTCTTGTGACTAGTGTATAGTTGTCATTGTCTTGTGTCTAGTATATTATGGTCATTGTCTTATGTCTAGTGTATAGTGGACATTGCCTTGTGACTAGTGTATAGTGGTCATTGTCTTATGTCTAGTGTATAGTGGACTTTGTCTTGTGACTAGTGTATAGTGGTCATTGTCTTGTGTCTAGTGTATAGTGGACATTGTCTTGTGACTAGTGTATAGTGGACATTGCCTTGTGTCTAGTGTATAGTGGTCATTGTCTTAAGTCTAGTATATTGTGGTCATTGTCTTGTGACTAATGTATAGTGATCATTGTTTTGTGTCTATTGTATGGTGGACATTTCCTTGTGTCTAGTGTATAGTGGTCATTGTCTTGTGTCTAGTGTATAGTGGTCATTGTCTTGTAACTAGTGTATAGTGGACATTATCTTGTGTCTAGTGTTTAGTGGACATGGTCGTGTCTGTAGTGTATAGTGGTCATAGTCTTGTGTTTAGTGTATAGTGGTCATTGTCTTGTGACTAGTGTATAGTGGACATTGTCATGTGTCTAGTGTATAGTGGTCATTGTCTTGTGTCTAGTGAATAGTGGACATTGTCTTGTGTATAGTGGACATCGTCTTGTGTCTAGTGTATAGTGGTCATTGGCTTGTGTCTAGTGTATAGTGGACATTGTCCTGTGACTAGTGTATAGTGGTCATTGTCTTGTGTGAAATGTATAGTGGTCATTGTCTTGTGTCTAGTGTATAGTGGTCATTGTCTTGTGTCTAGTGTATAGTGGACATTGTCTTGTGACTAGTGTATAGTGGTCATTGTCTTGTGTCTAGTGTATAGTGGTCATTGTCTTGTGTCTAGTGTATAGTGGTCATTGTCATGAGCCAAGTATATTGTGGTCATTGTCTTGTGTCTAGTGTATAGTGATCATTGTCGTGTGTCTAGTGTATAGTGGTCATTGTCTTGTGTCTAGTATATAGTGGTCATTGTATTGTGTCTAGTGTACAGTGGTCATTTTCTTGTGTATAGTGTATAGTGGTCATTGTCCTGTAACAAGTGTATAATGGTCATTGTCTTGTGTATAGTGGACATTATCATGTGTCTAGTGTATAGTGGTCATAGTCGTGTGTCTAGTGTATAGTGGTCATTGTTTTGTGTCAAGTGAATAGTTGACTTTGTCTTGTGACTAATGTATAGTGGTCATTGTCTTGTGTCTAGTGTATAGTGGTCATTGTCTTGAAACTAGTATATAGTGGTTATTGTCTTGTGTCTAGTTAATATTGGACATTGTCTTGTGCCTTGTGTATAGTTGTCATTGTCTTGTGTCTAGTATATTATGGTCATTGTCTTATGTCTAGTGTATAGTGGTCATTGTCTTGTGTCAATTGTATAGTGGTCATTGTCTTGTGACTAGTGTATAGTTGTCACTGTCTTGTGTCTAGTATATTATGGTCATTGTCTTATGTCTAGTGTATAGTGGACGTTGTCTTGTGACTAGTGTATAGTGGTCATTGTCTTGTGTCTAGTGTATAGTGGACATTGTCTTGTTACTAGTGTATAGTGGACATTGCCTTGTGTCTAGTGTATAGTGGTCATTGTCTTATGTCTAGTATATAGTGGTCATTGTCTTGTGACTAATGTATAGTGGTCATTGTTTTGTGTCTAGTGTATAGTGGACATTTCGTTGTGTCGTGTGTATAGTGGTCATTGTCTTGTGTCTAGTGTATAGTGGTCATTGTCTTTTAACTTGTGTATAGTGGTCATTGTCTTGAACTATTGTATAGTGGACATTATCTTGTGTCTAGTGTTTAGTGGACATTGTCGTGTGTGTAGTGTAAAGTGGTTATTGTCTTGTGTTTAGTGTATAGTGGTCATTGTCTTGTGTCTAGTGTATAGTGGACATTGTCATGTGTCTAGTGTATAGTGGTCATTGTCTTGTGTCTTGTGAATAGTGGACATTGTCTTGTGTCTAGTGTATAGTGGACATCGTCTTGTGTCTAGTGTATAGTGGTCATTGGCTTGTGTCTAGTGTATAGTGGACATTGTCCTGTGACTAGTGTATAGTGGTCATTGTCTTGTGTGAAATGTATAGTGGTCATTGTCTTGTGTCTAGTGTATAGTGGTCATTGTCTTGTGTCTAGTTTATAGTGGTCATTGTCTTGTGTCTAGTGTATAGTGGACATTGTCTTGTGACTAGTGTATAGTGATCATTGTCTTGTGTCTAGTGTATAGTGGACATTGTCTTGTGACTAGTGTATAGTGGTCATTGTCTTGTGTCTAGTGTATATTGGACATTGTCTTGTGAGTAGTGAATAGTGGACATTGCTTTGTGTCTAGTGTATAGTGGTCATTGTCTTAAGTCTAGTATATAGTGGTCAGTGTCTTGTGACTAATGTATAGTGGTCATTGTTTTGTGTCTAGTGTATAGTGGACATTTCGTTGTGTCGTGTGCATAGTGGTCATTGTCTTGTGTCTAGTGTATAGTGGTCATTGTCTTTTAACATGTGTATAGTGGTCATTGTCTTGAACTATTGTATAGTGGACATTATCTTGTATCTAGTGTTTAGTGGACATTGTCGTGTGTGTAGTGTATAGTGGTTATTGTCTTGTGTTTAGTGTATAGGTGTCATTGTCTTGTGTCTGGTGTATAGTGGACATTGTCATGTGTCTAGTGTATAGTGGTCATTGTCTTGTGTCTTGTGAATAGTGGACATTGTCTTGTGTGTAGTGTATAGTGGACATCGTCTTGTGTCTAGTGTATAGTGGTCATTAGCTTGTGTCTAGTGTATAGTGGACATTGTCCTGTGACTAGTGTATAGTGGTCATTGTCTTGTGTGATATGTATAGTGGTCATTGTCTTGTGTCTAGTGTATAGTGGTCATTGTCTTGTGTCTAGTGTACAGTGAACATTATCTTATCACTAGTGTATGGTGGTCATTGTCGTGTATCTAGTGTAAAGTGGTCATTATTTTGTGACTAGTGTATAGTGGTCATTGTCTTGTGTATAGTGGACATTGTCTTGTGACTTGTGTATAGTGTACATTGCCTTGTGTCTAGTGTAGAGTGGTCATTGTATTGTGTCTAGTGTATAGTGGTCATTGTCTTGTGTCTAGTGTATAGTGGTCATTATTTTGTGACTAGTGTATAGTAGTCATTGTCTTATGTATAGTGTATAGTGAACATTGTCTTGTATCTAGTGGATAGTGGACATTGTCTTGCGTCTAGTGTATAGTGGTCATTGTCTTGTAACTATTGTATAGTGGTCATTGTCTTATGTCTAGTGCATAGTGGACATTGTCTTCTGTCTAGTGTATAGGGGACATTGTGTTGTGACTAATGTATAGGGATCATTGTCTTGTGACTAGTGTATAGTGGTATTTGTCTTTTGACTAGTGTATAGTGGTCATTGTTTTGTGTCTATTGTATAGTGGTCATTGTCTTGTGTCTAGTGTATAGTGGTCATTGTCATGTGCCTAGTATATTGTGGTCATTGTCTTGTGTCTAGTGTATAGTGGTCATTGTCTTGTGTCTAGTGTATAGTGGTCATTGTCTTGTGTCTAGTGTACAGTGGTCATTGTCGTGTGTCAGGTGTATAGTGGACATTGTCTTGTGACTAGTGTATAGTGGTCATTGTCTTGTGTCTAGTGTATAGTGGACATTGTCTTGTGAGTAGTGAATAGTGGACATTGCATTGTGTCTAGTGTATAGTGGTCATTGTCTTAAGTCTAGTATATAGTGGTCAGAGTCTTGTGACTAATGTATAGTGGTCATTGTTTTGTGTCTAGTGTATAGTGGACATTTCGTTGTGTCGTGTGTATAGTGGTCATTGTCTTGTGTCTAGTGTATAGTGGTCATTGTCTTTTAACTTGTGTATAGTGGTCATTGTCTTGAACTATTGTATAGTGGACATTATCTTGTGTCTAGTGTTTAGTGGACATTGTCGTGTGTGTAGTGTATAGTGGTTAATGTCTTGTGTTTAGTGTATAAAGGTCATTGTCTTGTGTCTAGTGTATAGTGGACATTGTCATGTGTCTAGTGTATAGTGGTCATTGTCTTGTGTCTTGTGAATAGTGGACATTGTCTTGTGTCTAGTGTATAGTGCACATCGTCTTGTGTCTAGTGTATAGTGGTCATTGGCTTGTGTCTAGTGTATAGTGGACATTGTCCTGTGACTAGTGTATAGTGGTCATTGTCTTGTGTGAAATGTATAGTGGACATTGTCTTGTGTCTAGTGTATAGTGGTCATTGTCTTGTGTCTAGTTTATAGTGTTCATTGTCTTGTGTCTAGTGTATAGTGGACATTGTCTTGTGACTAGTGTATAGTGGTCATTGTCTTGTGTCTAGTGTATAATGGTCATTGTCTTGTGTCTAGTGCATAGTGGTCATTGTCTTGTGTCAAGTGTATAGTGGGCATTGTCTTGTGACTAATGTATAGTGGTCATTGTCTTGTGTCTAGTGTATAGGGGTCATTGTCTTGTGTCTAGTGTATAGTGGTCATTGAGTTCTGTATAATGGACATTGTCTTGTCACTAGTGTATAGTGGTCATTGTGTTGTGACTACTGTATAGTGGACATTGTCTTGTGTCTAGTGTATAGTGGTCATTGTCTTGTGTCTAGTGTACAGTGAACATTATCTTATAACTAGTGTATGGTGGTCATTGAATGTATCTAGTGTAAAATGGTCATTATTTTGTGACTAGTGTATGGTGGTCTGTTACGGACCCTGATCCAGCGTCCAATCTCGAAACAGTGACGGCCGCGCCATCTGTGGGTCAGCTCCCGAAACCCCCGCCAAACGAACGACGACACCTAGTGAGGACAGCGTGTACTGGCCTCGAGGACCAGTTTCCAGTCTGGTTCAGCGCTCAACACCGCCGCTCCTGACCTCTGGTGAGGTGGTGCTCCGACGACAGCGCCATCTATGGAGTGGATATGTCGGGCGTTTGTATCTGAGCCTGTGAGTGTGGTGTATTAGTGTCCCGGTTATTAATGACGTGTCTGCTTACAGAGCCGACCTGGGACCACTGTGTTGAAGGAGTAGTCAGTCTACCCGAGGCAGCCAGTCTCCATACCTTGAAGTTTGCTGCAGTTGTTGTGACGTCGTCCCCCCGGAAGAACACTGTGGTGTGTTAAGCCTGCCAGTGGAGTGGCAGTGGAAGGATTTACCCGGGACCGACGGTTGGAGACGATAATCCACTGGGGTATTGAGGACAGGAGGGTGATTGGTGATATCACACGAGACTCCTGTCTAGGGCGTACCCCCTTTATCGTTCGTGGAGTGGCCGTACCAGCCTTGGTGGCTCAGTACCTGCCAGCAGACCTGCTGGACGTGTGGTTGACGGCCTCCACGACGGTGCCCCCAGTGGACCTGTGTTGTGGCTGACCTGTGGCCAGGGTAGACTCGGCGTTCTCAGAGGACACGTCTTGAGGCCACGAAGAAAGCACCAAGGAATCGGCACCGAAAGTGGTGTGGCACCAGAGTCTTCAACAGAAGACTACAGTGAATAATCCCCTTGCATAGCATTAATACCCCTCCCCCTGTGTACTCCTTTTATATCTTATTTATTTATTGGTGGTGGTCAATATATTATATTAAGTTTTTGCCTTTATTTCCCTTCCCCTTTAAGTTACTTGCGTCACGGATCACGTCCCTTGATAGTCACTACTGGCTTGGGAACGGATATATATCTTCCTCTAATAACATCAGAGTAAGAACCCCGTTGCGTCCCGAGAGGGCCGTAACATGGTCATTGTCTTGTATATAGTGGACATTGTCTTGTGACTTGTGTATAGTGTACATTGCCTTGTGTCTAGTGTATAGTGGTCATTGTATTGTGTCTAGTGTATTGTGGTCATTGTCTTGTGACTACTGTATAGTGGTCATTGTCTTGTGTCTAGTGTATAGTGGTCATTATTTTGTGACTAGTGTATAGTTGTCATTGTCTTATGTATAGTGTATAGTGAACATTGTCTTGTGTCTTGTGAATAGTGGACATTGTCTTGCGTCTAGTGTATAGTTGTCATTGTCTTGTAACTATTGTATAGTGGTCATTGTCTTATGTCTAGTGCATAGTGGACATTGTCTTCTGTCTAGTGTATAGTGGACATTGTGTTGTGACTAGTGTATAGGGATCATTGTCTTATGACTAGTGAATAGTGGTATTTGTCTTTTGACTAGTGTATAGTGGTCATTGTTTTGTGTCTAGTGTATAGTGGTCATTGTCTTGTGTCTAGTGTATAGTGGTCATTGTCATGTGCCTAGTATATTTTGGTCATTGTCTTGTGTCTAGTGTATAATGGTCATTGTCTTGTGTCTAGTGTATAGTGGTCATTGTCTTGTGTCTAGTGTATAGGGGTCATTGTCTTGTGTCTAGTGTATAGTGGTCATTGAGTTCTGTATAATGCACATTGTCTTATCTCTAGTGTATAGTGGTCATTATCTTGTGACTACTGTATAGTGGACATTGTCTTGTGTCTAGTGTATAGTGGACATTGTCTTGTGACTAGTGTATAGTGGTCATTGTCTTGTGTCTAGTGTATATTGGACATTGTCTTGTGAGTAGTGAATAGTGGACATTGCTTTGTGTCTAGTGTATAGTGGTCATTGTCTTAAGTCTAGTATATAGTGGTCAGTGTCTTGTGACTAATGTATAATGGTCATTGTTTTGTGTCTAGTGTATAGTGGACATTTCGTTGTGTCGTGTGTATAGTGGTCATTGTCTTGTGTCTAGTGTATAGTGGTCATTGTCTTTTAACATGTGTATAGTGGTCATTGTCTTGAACTATTGTATAGTGGACATTATCTTGTATCTAGTGTTTAGTGGACATTGTCGTGTGTGTAGTGTATAGTGGTTATTGTCTTGTGTTTAGTGTATAGGTGTCATTGTCTTGTGTCTGGTGTATAGTGGACATTGTCATGTGTCTAGTGTATAGTGGTCATTGTCTTGTGTCTTGTGAATAGTGGACATTGTCTTGTGTGTAGTGTATAGTGGACATCGTCTTGTGTCTAGTGTATAGTGGTCATTAGCTTGTGTCTAGTGTATAGTGGACATTGTCCTGTGACTAGTGTATAGTGGTCATTGTCTTGTGTGATATGTATAGTGGTCATTGTCTTGTGTCTAGTGTATAGTGGTCATTGTCTTGTGTCTAGTGTACAGTGAACATTATCTTATCACTAGTGTATGGTGGTCATTGTCGTGTATCTAGTGTAAAGTGGTCATTATTTTGTGACTAGTGTATAGTGGTCATTGTCTTGTGTATAGTGGACATTGTCTTGTGACTTGTGTATAGTGTACATTGCCTTGTGTCTAGTGTAGAGTGGTCATTGTATTGTGTCTAGTGTATAGTGGTCATTGTCTTGTGTCTAGTGTATAGTGGTCATTATTTTGTGACTAGTGTATAGTAGTCATTGTCTTATGTATAGTGTATAGTGAACATTGTCTTGTATCTAGTGGATAGTGGACATTGTCTTGCGTCTAGTGTATAGTGGTCATTGTCTTGTAACTATTGTATAGTGGTCATTGTCTTATGTCTAGTGCATAGTGGACATTGTCTTCTGTCTAGTGTATAGGGGACATTGTGTTGTGACTAATGTATAGGGATCATTGTCTTGTGACTAGTGTATAGTGGTATTTGTCTTTTGACTAGTGTATAGTGGTCATTGTTTTGTGTCTATTGTATAGTGGTCATTGTCTTGTGTCTAGTGTATAGTGGTCATTGTCATGTGCCTAGTATATTGTGGTCATTGTCTTGTGTCTAGTGTATAGTGGTCATTGTCTTGTGTCTAGTGTATAGTGGTCATTGTCTTGTGTCTAGTGTACAGTGGTCATTGTCGTGTGTCAGGTGTATAGTGGACATTGTCTTGTGACTAGTGTATAGTAGTCATTGTCTTGTGTCTAGTGTATAGTGGACATTGTCTTGTGAGTAGTGAATAGTGGACATTGCATTGTGTCTAGTGTATAGTGGTCATTGTCTTAAGTCTAGTAAATAGTGGTCAGAGTCTTGTGACTAATGTATAGTGGTCATTGTTTTGTGTCTAGTGTATAGTGGACATTTCGTTGTGTCGTGTGTATAGTGGTCATTGTCTTGTGTCTAGTGTATAGTGGTCATTGTCTTTTATCTTGTGTATAGTGGTCATTGTCTTGAACTATTGTATAGTGGACATTATCTTGTGTCTAGTGTTTAGTGGACATTGTCGTGTGTGTAGTGTATAGTGGTTAATGTCTTGTGTTTAGTGTATAAAGGTCATTGTCTTGTGTCTAGTGTATAGTGGACATTGTCATGTGTCTAGTGTATAGTGGTCATTGTCTTGTGTCTTGTGAATAGTGGACATTGTCTTGTGTCTAGTGTATAGTGCACATCGTCTTGTGTCTAGTGTATAGTGGTCATTGGCTTGTGTCTAGTGTATAGTGGACATTGTCCTGTGACTAGTGTATAGTGGTCATTGTCTTGTGTGAAATGTATAGTGGACATTGTCTTGTGTCTAGTGTATAGTGGTCATTGTCTTGTGTCTAGTTTATAGTGTTCATTGTCTTGTGTCTAGTGTATAGTGGACATTGTCTTGTGACTAGTGTATAGTGGTCATTGTCTTGTGTCTAGTGTATAATGGTCATTGTCTTGTGTCTAGTGCATAGTGGTCATTGTCTTGTGTCAAGTGTATAGTGGGCATTGTCTTGTGACTAATGTATAGTGGTCATTGTCTTGTGTCTAGTGTATAGGGGTCATTGTCTTGTGTCTAGTGTATAGTGGTCATTGAGTTCTGTATAATGGACATTGTCTTGTCACTAGTGTATAGTGGTCATTGTGTTGTGACTACTGTATAGTGGACATTGTCTTGTGTCTAGTGTATAGTGGTCATTGTCTTGTGTCTAGTGTACAGTGAACATTATCTTATAACTAGTGTATGGTGGTCATTGAATGTATCTAGTGTAAAATGGTCATTATTTTGTGACTAGTGTATGGTGGTCATTGTCTTGTATATAGTGGACATTGTCTTGTGACTTGTGTATAGTGTACATTGCCTTGTGTCTAGTGTATAGTGGTCATTGTATTGTGTCTAGTGTATTGTGGTCATTGTCTTGTGACTACTGTATAGTGGTCATTGTCTTGTGTCTAGTGTATAGTGGTCATTATTTTGTGACTAGTGTATAGTAGTCATTGTCTTATGTATAGTGTATAGTGAACATTGTCTTGTGTCTTGTGAATAGTGGACATTGTCTTGCGTCTAGTGTATAGTTGTCATTGTCTTGTAACTATTGTATAGTGGTCATTGTCTTATGTCTAGTGCATAGTGGACATTGTCTTCTGTCTAGTGTATAGTGGACATTGTGTTGTGACTAGTGTATAGGGATCATTGTCTTGTGACTAGTGTATAGTGGTATTTGTCTTTTGACTAGTGTATAGTGGTCATTGTTTTGTGTCTAGTGAATAGTGGTCATTGCCTTGTGTCTAGTGTATAGTGGTCAATGTCATGTGCCTAGTATATTTTGGTCATTGTCTTGTGTCTAGTGTATAATGGTCATTGTCTTGTGTCTAGTGTATAGTGGTCATTGTCTTGTGTCTAGTGTATAGTGGTCATTTTTTTGTGTCTAGTGTACAGTGGTCATTTTCTTGTGTATAGTGTATAGTGGTCATTGTCTTGTGTATAGTGGACATTGTCATTTGTCTAGTGTATAGTGGTCATTGTCTTGTGTCTAGTGTATAGTGGACATTGTCTTGTGTCTAGTGTATAGTGGACATTGTCTTGTGTCTAGTATATAGTAGACATTGTCTTGTGTCTAGTGTATAGTGGTCATTGATTTGTGTCAAGTGAATAGTTGACTTTGTCTTGTGACTAATGTATAGTGGTCATTGTCTTGTGTCTAGTGTATAGTGGTCATTGTCTTGAAACTAGTATATAGTGGTCATTGTCTTGTGTCTAGTTAATATTGGACATTGTCTTGTGCCTTGTGTATAATTGTCATTGTCTTGTGACTAGTGTATAGTTGTCATTGTCTTGTGTCTAGTGTATTATGGTCATTGTCTTATGTCTAGTGTACAGTGGTCATTGTCTTGTGTCAAGTGTATAGTGGCCATTGTCTTGTGACTAGTGTATAGTTGTCATTGTCTTGTGTCTAGTATATTATGGTCATTGTCTTATGTCTAGAGTATAGTGGTCATTGTCTTGTGTCAAGTGTATAGTGGTCATTGTCTTGTGTCTAGTGTATAGTGGACATTGTCTTGTGTCTAGTGTATAGTGGACATTGTCTTGTGCCTAGTGTATAGTGTTCATTGTCTTAAGTCTAGTGTATAGTGGTCATTGTCTTGTAACTAGTGTATAGTGGACATTATCTTGTGTCTAGTGTTTAGTGGACATTGTCGTGTGTGTAGTGTATAGTGGTCATAGTCTTGTGTTTAGTGTATAGTGGTCATTGTCTTGTGTCTAGTGTATAGTGGACATTGTCATGTGTCTAGTGTATAGTGGTCATTGTCTTCTGACTAGTGAATAGTGGACATTGTCTTGTGTCTACTGTAGTGTGGTCATTGTCTTGTGTCTAGTGTACAGTGGTCATTGTCTTGTGTCAGGTGTATAGTGGTCATTGTCTTGTGACTAGTGTATAGTTGTCATTGTCTTGTGTCTAGTATATTATGGTCATTGTCTTATGTCTAGTGTATAGTGGACATTGCCTTGTGACTAGTGTATAGTGGTCATTGTCTTATGTCTAGTGTATAGTGGACTTTGTCTTGTGACTAGTGTATAGTGGTCATTGTCTTGTGTCTAGTGTATAGTGGACATTGTCTTGTGACTAGTGTATAGTGGACATTGCCTTGTGTCTAGTGTATAGTGGTCATTGTCTTAAGTCTAGTATATTGTGGTCATTGTCTTGTGACTAATGTATAGTGATCATTGTTTTGTGTCTATTGTATGGTGGACATTTCCTTGTGTCTAGTGTATAGTGGTCATTGTCTTGTGTCTAGTGTATAGTGGTCATTGTCTTGTAACTAGTGTATAGTGGACATTATCTTGTGTCTAGTGTTTAGTGGACATGGTCGTGTCTGTAGTGTATAGTGGTCATAGTCTTGTGTTTAGTGTATAGTGGTCATTGTCTTGTGACTAGTGTATAGTGGACATTGTCATGTGTCTAGTGTATAGTGGTCATTGTCTTGTGTCTAGTGAATAGTGGACATTGTCTTGTGTATAGTGGACATCGTCTTGTGTCTAGTGTATAGTGGTCATTGGCTTGTGTCTAGTGTATAGTGGACATTGTCCTGTGACTAGTGTATAGTGGTCATTGTCTTGTGTGAAATGTATAGTGGTCATTGTCTTGTGTCTAGTGTATAGTGGTCATTGTCTTGTGTCTAGTGTATAGTGGACATTGTCTTGTGACTAGTGTATAGTGGTCATTGTCTTGTGTCTAGTGTATAGTGGTCATTGTCTTGTGTCTAGTGTATAGTGGTCATTGTCATGAGCCAAGTATATTGTGGTCATTGTCTTGTGTCTAGTGTATAGTGATCATTGTCGTGTGTCTAGTGTATAGTGGTCATTGTCTTGTGTCTAGTATATAGTGGTCATTGTATTGTGTCTAGTGTACAGTGGTCATTTTCTTGTGTATAGTGTATAGTGGTCATTGTCCTGTAACAAGTGTATAATGGTCATTGTCTTGTGTATAGTGGACATTATCATGTGTCTAGTGTATAGTGGTCATAGTCGTGTGTCTAGTGTATAGTGGTCATTGTTTTGTGTCAAGTGAATAGTTGACTTTGTCTTGTGACTAATGTATAGTGGTCATTGTCTTGTGTCTAGTGTATAGTGGTCATTGTCTTGAAACTAGTATATAGTGGTTATTGTCTTGTGTCTAGTTAATATTGGACATTGTCTTGTGCCTTGTGTATAGTTGTCATTGTCTTGTGTCTAGTATATTATGGTCATTGTCTTATGTCTAGTGTATAGTGGTAATTGTCTTGTGTCAATTGTATAGTGGTCATTGTCTTGTGACTAGTGTATAGTTGTCACTGTCTTGTGTCTAGTATATTATGGTCATTGTCTTATGTCTAGTGTATAGTGGACGTTGTCTTGTGACTAGTGTATAGTGGTCATTGTCTTGTGTCTAGTGTATAGTGGACATTGTCTTGTTACTAGTGTATAGTGGACATTGCCTTGTGTCTAGTGTATAGTGGTCATTGTCTTATGTCTAGTATATAGTGGTCATTGTCTTGTGACTAATGTATAGTGGTCATTGTTTTGTGTCTAGTGTATAGTGGACATTTCGTTGTGTCGTGTGTATAGTGGTCATTGTCTTGTGTCTAGTGTATAGTGGTCATTGTCTTTTAACTTGTGTATAGTGGTCATTGTCTTGAACTATTGTATAGTGGACATTATCTTGTGTCTAGTGTTTAGTGGACATTGTCGTGTGTGTAGTGTAAAGTGGTTATTGTCTTGTGTTTAGTGTATAGTGGTCATTGTCTTGTGTCTAGTGTATAGTGGACATTGTCATGTGTCTAGTGTATAGTGGTCATTGTCTTGTGTCTTGTGAATAGTGGACATTGTCTTGTGTCTAGTGTATAGTGGACATCGTCTTGTGTCTAGTGTATAGTGGTCATTGGCTTGTGTCTAGTGTATAGTGGACATTGTCCTGTGACTAGTGTATAGTGGTCATTGTCTTGTGTGAAATGTATAGTGGTCATTGTCTTGTGTCTAGTGTATAGTGGTCATTGTCTTGTGTCTAGTTTATAGTGGTCATTGTCTTGTGTCTAGTGTATAGTGGACATTGTCTTGTGACTAGTGTATAGTGATCATTGTCTTGTGTCTAGTGTATAGTGGACATTGTCTTGTGACTAGTGTATAGTGGTCATTGTCTTGTGTCTAGTGTATATTGGACATTGTCTTGTGAGTAGTGAATAGTGGACATTGCTTTGTGTCTAGTGTATAGTGGTCATTGTCTTAAGTCTAGTATATAGTGGTCAGTGTCTTGTGACTAATGTATAGTGGTCATTGTTTTGTGTCTAGTGTATAGTGGACATTTCGTTGTGTCGTGTGTATAGTGGTCATTGTCTTGTGTCTAGTGTATAGTGGTCATTGTCTTTTAACATGTGTATAGTGGTCATTGTCTTGAACTATTGTATAGTGGACATTATCTTGTATCTAGTGTTTAGTGGACATTGTCGTGTGTGTAGTGTATAGTGGTTATTGTCTTGTGTTTAGTGTATAGGTGTCATTGTCTTGTGTCTGGTGTATAGTGGACATTGTCATGTGTCTAGTGTATAGTGGTCATTGTCTTGTGTCTTGTGAATAGTGGACATTGTCTTGTGTGTAGTGTATAGTGGACATCGTCTTGTGTCTAGTGTATAGTGGTCATTAGCTTGTGTCTAGTGTATAGTGGACATTGTCCTGTGACTAGTGTATAGTGGTCATTGTCTTGTGTGATATGTATAGTGGTCATTGTCTTGTGTCTAGTGTATAGTGGTCATTGTCTTGTGTCTAGTGTACAGTGAACATTATCTTATCACTAGTGTATGGTGGTCATTGTCGTGTATCTAGTGTAAAGTGGTCATTATTTTGTGACTAGTGTATAGTGGTCATTGTCTTGTGTATAGTGGACATTGTCTTGTGACTTGTGTATAGTGTACATTGCCTTGTGTCTAGTGTAGAGTGGTCATTGTATTGTGTCTAGTGTATAGTGGTCATTGTCTTGTGTCTAGTGTATAGTGGTCATTATTTTGTGACTAGTGTATAGTAGTCATTGTCTTATGTATAGTGTATAGTGAACATTGTCTTGTATCTAGTGGATAGTGGACATTGTCTTGCGTCTAGTGTATAGTGGTCATTGTCTTGTAACTATTGTATAGTGGTCATTGTCTTATGTCTAGTGCATAGTGGACATTGTCTTCTGTCTAGTGTATAGGGGACATTGTGTTGTGACTAATGTATAGGGATCATTGTCTTGTGACTAGTGTATAGTGGTATTTGTCTTTTGACTAGTGTATAGTGGTCATTGTTTTGTGTCTATTGTATAGTGGTCATTGTCTTGTGTCTAGTGTATAGTGGTCATTGTCATGTGCCTAGTATATTGTGGTCATTGTCTTGTGTCTAGTGTATAGTGGTCATTGTCTTGTGTCTAGTGTATAGTGGTCATTGTCTTGTGTCTAGTGTACAGTGGTCATTGTCGTGTGTCAGGTGTATAGTGGACATTGTCTTGTGACTAGTGTATAGTGGTCATTGTCTTGTGTCTAGTGTATAGTGGACATTGTCTTGTGAGTAGTGAATAGTGGACATTGCATTGTGTCTAGTGTATAGTGGTCATTGTCTTAAGTCTAGTATATAGTGGTCAGAGTCTTGTGACTAATGTATAGTGGTCATTGTTTTGTGTCTAGTGTATAGTGGACATTTCGTTGTGTCGTGTGTATAGTGGTCATTGTCTTGTGTCTAGTGTATAGTGGTCATTGTCTTTTAACTTGTGTATAGTGGTCATTGTCTTGAACTATTGTATAGTGGACATTATCTTGTGTCTAGTGTTTAGTGGACATTGTCGTGTGTGTAGTGTATAGTGGTTAATGTCTTGTGTTTAGTGTATAAAGGTCATTGTCTTGTGTCTAGTGTATAGTGGACATTGTCATGTGTCTAGTGTATAGTGGTCATTGTCTTGTGTCTTGTGAATAGTGGACATTGTCTTGTGTCTAGTGTATAGTGCACATCGTCTTGTGTCTAGTGTATAGTGGTCATTGGCTTGTGTCTAGTGTATAGTGGACATTGTCCTGTGACTAGTGTATAGTGGTCATTGTCTTGTGTGAAATGTATAGTGGACATTGTCTTGTGTCTAGTGTATAGTGGTCATTGTCTTGTGTCTAGTTTATAGTGTTCATTGTCTTGTGTCTAGTGTATAGTGGACATTGTCTTGTGACTAGTGTATAGTGGTCATTGTCTTGTGTCTAGTGTATAATGGTCATTGTCTTGTGTCTAGTGCATAGTGGTCATTGTCTTGTGTCAAGTGTATAGTGGGCATTGTCTTGTGACTAATGTATAGTGGTCATTGTCTTGTGTCTAGTGTATAGGGGTCATTGTCTTGTGTCTAGTGTATAGTGGTCATTGAGTTCTGTATAATGGACATTGTCTTGTCACTAGTGTATAGTGGTCATTGTGTTGTGACTACTGTATAGTGGACATTGTCTTGTGTCTAGTGTATAGTGGTCATTGTCTTGTGTCTAGTGTACAGTGAACATTATCTTATAACTAGTGTATGGTGGTCATTGAATGTATCTAGTGTAAAATGGTCATTATTTTGTGACTAGTGTATGGTGGTCTGTTACGGACCCTGATCCAGCGTCCAATCTCGAAACAGTGACGGCCGCGCCATCTGTGGGTCAGCTCCCGAAACCCCCGCCAAACGAACGACGACACCTAGTGAGGACAGCGTGTACTGGCCTCGAGGACCAGTTTCCAGTCTGGTTCAGCGCTCAACACCGCCGCTCCTGACCTCTGGTGAGGTGGTGCTCCGACGACAGCGCCATCTATGGAGTGGATATGTCGGGCGTTTGTATCTGAGCCTGTGAGTGTGGTGTATTAGTGTCCCGGTTATTAATGACGTGTCTGCTTACAGAGCCGACCTGGGACCACTGTGTTGAAGGAGTAGTCAGTCTACCCGAGGCAGCCAGTCTCCATACCTTGAAGTTTGCTGCAGTTGTTGTGACGTCGTCCCCCCGGAAGAACACTGTGGTGTGTTAAGCCTGCCAGTGGAGTGGCAGTGGAAGGATTTACCCGGGACCGACGGTTGGAGACGATAATCCACTGGGGTATTGAGGACAGGAGGGTGATTGGTGATATCACACGAGACTCCTGTCTAGGGCGTACCCCCTTTATCGTTCGTGGAGTGGCCGTACCAGCCTTGGTGGCTCAGTACCTGCCAGCAGACCTGCTGGACGTGTGGTTGACGGCCTCCACGACGGTGCCCCCAGTGGACCTGTGTTGTGGCTGACCTGTGGCCAGGGTAGACTCGGCGTTCTCAGAGGACACGTCTTGAGGCCACGAAGAAAGCACCAAGGAATCGGCACCGAAAGTGGTGTGGCACCAGAGTCTTCAACAGAAGACTACAGTGAATAATCCCCTTGCATAGCATTAATACCCCTCCCCCTGTGTACTCCTTTTATATCTTATTTATTTATTGGTGGTGGTCAATATATTATATTAAGTTTTTGCCTTTATTTCCCTTCCCCTTTAAGTTACTTGCGTCACGGATCACGTCCCTTGATAGTCACTACTGGCTTGGGAACGGATATATATCTTCCTCTAATAACATCAGAGTAAGAACCCCGTTGCGTCCCGAGAGGGCCGTAACATGGTCATTGTCTTGTATATAGTGGACATTGTCTTGTGACTTGTGTATAGTGTACATTGCCTTGTGTCTAGTGTATAGTGGTCATTGTATTGTGTCTAGTGTATTGTGGTCATTGTCTTGTGACTACTGTATAGTGGTCATTGTCTTGTGTCTAGTGTATAGTGGTCATTATTTTGTGACTAGTGTATAGTTGTCATTGTCTTATGTATAGTGTATAGTGAACATTGTCTTGTGTCTTGTGAATAGTGGACATTGTCTTGCGTCTAGTGTATAGTTGTCATTGTCTTGTAACTATTGTATAGTGGTCATTGTCTTATGTCTAGTGCATAGTGGACATTGTCTTCTGTCTAGTGTATAGTGGACATTGTGTTGTGACTAGTGTATAGGGATCATTGTCTTATGACTAGTGAATAGTGGTATTTGTCTTTTGACTAGTGTATAGTGGTCATTGTTTTGTGTCTAGTGTATAGTGGTCATTGTCTTGTGTCTAGTGTATAGTGGTCATTGTCATGTGCCTAGTATATTTTGGTCATTGTCTTGTGTCTAGTGTATAATGGTCATTGTCTTGTGTCTAGTGTATAGTGGTCATTGTCTTGTGTCTAGTGTATAGGGGTCATTGTCTTGTGTCTAGTGTATAGTGGTCATTGAGTTCTGTATAATGCACATTGTCTTATCTCTAGTGTATAGTGGTCATTATCTTGTGACTACTGTATAGTGGACATTGTCTTGTGTCTAGTGTATAGTGGACATTGTCTTGTGACTAGTGTATAGTGGTCATTGTCTTGTGTCTAGTGTATATTGGACATTGTCTTGTGAGTAGTGAATAGTGGACATTGCTTTGTGTCTAGTGTATAGTGGTCATTGTCTTAAGTCTAGTATATAGTGGTCAGTGTCTTGTGACTAATGTATAATGGTCATTGTTTTGTGTCTAGTGTATAGTGGACATTTCGTTGTGTCGTGTGTATAGTGGTCATTGTCTTGTGTCTAGTGTATAGTGGTCATTGTCTTTTAACATGTGTATAGTGGTCATTGTCTTGAACTATTGTATAGTGGACATTATCTTGTATCTAGTGTTTAGTGGACATTGTCGTGTGTGTAGTGTATAGTGGACATTGTCTTGTGTGTAGTGTATAGTGGACATCGTCTTGTGTCTAGTGTATAGTGGTCATTAGCTTGTGTCTAGTGTATAGTGGACATTGTCCTGTGACTAGTGTATAGTGGTCATTGTCTTGTGTGATATGTATAGTGGTCATTGTCTTGTGTCTAGTGTATAGTGGTCATTGTCTTGTGTCTAGTGTACAGTGAACATTATCTTATCACTAGTGTATGGTGGTCATTGTCGTGTATCTAGTGTAAAGTGGTCATTATTTTGTGACTAGTGTATAGTGGTCATTGTCTTGTGTATAGTGGACATTGTCTTGTGACTTGTGTATAGTGTACATTGCCTTGTGTCTAGTGTAGAGTGGTCATTGTATTGTGTCTAGTGTATAGTGGTCATTGTCTTGTGTCTAGTGTATAGTGGTCATTATTTTGTGACTAGTGTATAGTAGTCATTGTCTTATGTATAGTGTATAGTGAACATTGTCTTGTATCTAGTGGATAGTGGACATTGTCTAGCACTCTAGTGTATAGTGGTCATTGTCTTGTAACTATTGTATAGTGGTCATTGTCTTATGTCTAGTGCATAGTGGACATTGTCTTCTGTCTAGTGTATAGGGGACATTGTGTTGTGACTAATGTATAGGGATCATTGTCTTGTGACTAGTGTATAGTGGTATTTGTCTTTTGACTAGTGTATAGTGGTCATTGTTTTGTGTCTATTGTATAGTGGTCATTGTCTTGTGTCTAGTGTATAGTGGTCATTGTCATGTGCCTAGTATATTGTGGTCATTGTCTTGTGTCTAGTGTATAGTGGTCATTGTCTTGTGTCTAGTGTACAGTGGTCATTGTCGTGTGTCAGGTGTATAGTGGACATTGTCTTGTGACTAGTGTATAGTAGTCATTGTCTTGTGTCTAGTGTATAGTGGACATTGTCTTGTGAGTAGTGAATAGTGGACATTGCATTGTGTCTAGTGTATAGTGGTCATTGTCTTAAGTCTAGTATATAGTGGTCAGAGTCTTGTGACTAATGTATAGTGGTCATTGTTTTGTGTCTAGTGTATAGTGGACATTTCGTTGTGTCGTGTGTATAGTGGTCATTGTCTTGTGTCTAGTGTATAGTGGTCATTGTCTTTTAACTTGTGTATAGTGGTCATTGTCTTGAACTATTGTATAGTGGACATTATCTTGTGTCTAGTGTTTAGTGGACATTGTCGTGTGTGTAGTGTATAGTGGTTAATGTCTTGTGTTTAGTGTATAAAGGTCATTGTCTTGTGTCTAGTGTATAGTGGACATTGTCATGTGTCTAGTGTATAGTGGTCATTGTCTTGTGTCTTGTGAATAGTGGACATTGTCTTGTGTCTAGTGTATAGTGCACATCGTCTTGTGTCTAGTGTATAGTGGTCATTGGCTTGTGTCTAGTGTATAGTGGACATTGTCCTGTGACTAGTGTATAGTGGTCATTGTCTTGTGTGAAATGTATAGTGGACATTGTCTTGTGTCTAGTGTATAGTGGTCATTGTCTTGTGTCTAGTTTATAGTGTTCATTGTCTTGTGTCTAGTGTATAGTGGACATTGTCTTGTGACTAGTGTATAGTGGTCATTGTCTTGTGTCTAGTGTATAATGGTCATTGTCTTGTGTCTAGTGCATAGTGGTCATTGTCTTGTGTCAAGTGTATAGTGGGCATTGTCTTGTGACTAATGTATAGTGGTCATTGTCTTGTGTCTAGTGTATAGGGGTCATTGTCTTGTGTCTAGTGTATAGTGGTCATTGAGTTCTGTATAATGGACATTGTCTTGTCACTAGTGTATAGTGGTCATTGTGTTGTGACTACTGTATAGTGGACATTGTCTTGTGTCTAGTGTATAGTGGTCATTGTCTTGTGTCTAGTGTACAGTGAACATTATCTTATAACTAGTGTATGGTGGTCATTGAATGTATCTAGTGTAAAATGGTCATTATTTTGTGACTAGTGTATGGTGGTCATTGTCTTGTATATAGTGGACATTGTCTTGTGACTTGTGTATAGTGTACATTGCCTTGTGTCTAGTGTATAGTGGTCATTGTATTGTGTCTAGTGTATTGTGGTCATTATTTTGTGACTAGTGTATAGTTGTCATTGTCTTATGTATAGTGTATAGTGAACATTGTCTTGTGTCTTGTGAATAGTGGACATTGTCTTGCGTCTAGTGTATAGTTGTCATTGTCTTGTAACTATTGTATAGTGGTCATTGTCTTATGTCTAGTGCATAGTGGACATTGTCTTCTGTCTAGTGTATAGTGGACATTGTGTTGTGACTAGTGTATAGGGATCATTGTCTTATGACTAGTGAATAGTGGTATTTGTCTTTTGACTAGTGTATAGTGGTCATTGTTTTGTGTCTAGTGTATAGTGGTCAATGTCTTGTGTCTAGTGTATAGTGGTCATTGTCATGTGCCTAGTATATTTTGGTCATTGTCTTGTGTCTAGTGTATAATGGTCATTGTCTTGTGTCTAGTGTATAGTGGTCATTGTCTTGTGTCTAGTGTATAGGGGTCATTGTCTTGTGTCTAGTGTATAGTGGTCATTGAGTTCTGTATAATGCACATTGTCTTATCTCTAGTGTATAGTGGTCATTATCTTGTGACTACTGTATAGTGGACATTGTCTTGTGTCTAGTGTATAGTGGTCATTGTCTTGTGTCTAGTGTACAGTGAACATTATCTTATAACTAGTGTATGGTGGTCATTGTCTTGTATCTAGTGTAAAGAGGTCATTATTTTGTGACTAGTGTATAGTTGTCATTGTCTTATGTATAGTGTATAGTGAACATTGTTTTGTGTCTTGTGAATAGTGGACATTGTCTTGCGTCTAGTGTATAGTTGTCGTTGTCTTGTAACTATTGCATAGTGGTCATTGTCTTATGTCTAGTGCATAGTGGACATTGTCTTCTGTCTAGTGTATAGTGGACATTGTGTTGTGACTAGTGTATAGGGATCATTGTCTTGTGACTAGTGTATAGTGGTATTTGTCTTTTGACTAGTGTATAGTGGTCATTGTTTTGTGTCTAGTGTATAGTGGTCATTGTCTTGTGTCTAGTGTATAGTGGTCAATGTCATGTGCCTAGTATATTTTGGTCATTGTCTTGTGTCTAGTGTATAATGGTCATTGTCTTGTGTCTAGTGTATAGTGGTCATTGTCTTGTGTCTAGTGTATAGTGGTCATTTTTTTGTGTCTAGTGTACAGTGGTCATTTTCTTGTGTATAGTGTATAGTGGTCATTGTCTTCTGTATAGTGGACATTGTCATTTGTCTAGTGTATAGTGGTCATTGTCTTGTGTCTAGTGTATAGTGGACATTGTCTTGTGTCTAGTGTATAGTGGACATTGTCTTGTGTCTAGTATATAGTAGACATTGTCTTGTGTCTAGTGTATAGTGGTCATTGTCTTTTAACTTGTGTATAGTGGTCATTGTCTTGAACTATTGTATAGTGGACATTATCTTGTGTCTAGTGTTTAGTGGACATTGTCGTGTGTGTAGTGTATAGTAGTTATTGTCTTGTGTTTAGTGTATAGTGGTCATTGTCTTGTGTCTAGTGTATAGTGACATTGTCATGTGTCTACTGTATAGTGGTCATTGTCTTGTGTCTTGTGAATAGTGGACATTGTCTTGTGTCTAGTGTATAGTGCACATCGTCTTGTGTCTAGTGTATAGTGGTCATTGGCTTGTGTCTAGTGTATAGTGGACATTGTCCTGTGACTAGTGTATAGTGGTCATTGTCTTGTGTGAAATGTATAGTGGTCATTGTCTTGTGTCTAGTGTATAGTGGTCATTGTCTTGTGTCTAGTTTATAGTGGTCATTGTCTTGTGTCTAGTGTATAGTGGACATTGTCTTGTGACTAGTGTATAGTGATCATTGTCTTGTGTCTAGTGTATAATGGTCATTGTCTTGTGTCTAGTGCATAGTGGTCATTGTCTTGTGTCAAGTGTATAGTGGGCATTGTCTTGTGACTAATGTATAGTGGTCATTGTCTTGTGTCTAGTGTATAGGGGTCATTGTCTTGTGTCTAGTGTATAGTGGTCATTGAGTTCTGTATAATGGACATTGTCTTGTCACTAGTGTATAGTGGTCATTGTGTTGTGACTACTGTATAGTGGACATTGTCTTGTGTCTAGTGTATAGTGGTCATTGTCTTGTGTCTAGTGTACAGTGAACATTATCTTATAACTAGTGTATGGTGGTCATTGAATGTATCTAGTGTAAAATGGTCATTATTTTGTGACTAGTGTATAGTTGTCATTGTCTTATGTATAGTGTATAGTGAACATTGTTTTGTGTCTTGTGAATAGTGGACATTGTCTTGCGTCTAGTGTATAGTTGTCATTGTCTTGTAACTATTGCATAGTGGTCATTGTCTTATGTCTAGTGCATAGTGGACATTGTCTTCTGTCTAGTGTATAGTGGACATTGTGTTGTGACTAGTGTATAGGGATCATTGTCTTGTGACTAGTGTATAGTGGTATTTGTCTTTTGACTAGTGTATAGTGGTCATTGTTTTGTGTCTAGTGTATAGTGGTCATTGTCTTGTGTCTAGTGTATAGTGGTCAATGTCATGTGCCTAGTATATTTTGGTCATTGTCTTGTGTCTAGTGTATAATGGTCATTGTCTTGTGTCTAGTGTATAGTGGTCATTGTCTTGTGTCTAGTGTATAGTGGTCATTTTTTTGTGTCTAGTGTACAGTGGTCATTTTCTTGTGTATAGTGTATTGTGGTCATTGTCTTGTGTATAGTGGACATTGTCATTTGTCTAGTGTATAGTGGTCATTGTCTTGTGTCTAGTGTATAGTGGACATTGTCTTGTGTCTAGTGTATAGTGGACATTGTCTTGTGTCTAGTATATAGTAGACATTGTCTTGTGTCTAGTGTATAGTGGTCATTGTCTTTTAACTTGTGTATAGTGGTCATTGTCTTGAACTATTGTATAGTGGACATTATCTTGTGTCTAGTGTTTAGTGGACATTGTCGTGTGTGTAGTGTATAGTGGTTATTGTCTTGTGTTTAGTGTATAGTGGTCATTGTCTTGTGTCTAGTGTATAGTGGACATTGTCATGTGTCTACTGTATAGTGGTCATTGTCTTGTGTCTTGTGAATAGTGGACATTGTCTTGTGTCTAGTGTATAGTGCACATCGTCTTGTGTCTAGTGTATAGTGGTCATTGGCTTGTGTCTAGTGTATAGTGGACATTGTCCTGTGACTAGTGTATAGTGGTCATTGTCTTGTGTGAAATGTATAGTGGTCATTGTCTTGTGTCTAGTGTATAGCGGTCATTGTCTTGTGTCTAGTTTATAGTGGTCATTGTCTTGTGTCTAGTGTATAGTGGACATTGTCTTGTGACTAGTGTATAGTGATCATTGTCTTGTGTCTAGTGTATAATGGTCATTGTCTTGTGTCTAGTGCATAGTGGTCATTGTCTTGTGTCAAGTGTATAGTGGGCATTGTCTTGTGACTAATGTATAGTAGTCATTGTCTTGTGTCTAGTGTATAGTGGTCATTGAGTTCTGTATAATGGACATTGTCTTGTCACTAGTGTATAGTGGTCATTGTGTTGTGACTACTGTATAGTGGACATTGTCTTGTGTCTAGTATATAGTGGTCATTGTCTTGTGTCTAGTGTACAGTGAACATTATCTTATAACTAGTGTATGGTGGTCATTGAATGTATCTAGTGTAAAATGGTCATTATTTTGTGACTAGTGTATGGTGGTCATTGTCTTGTATATAGTGGACATTGTCTTGTGACTTGTGTATAGTGTACATTGCCTTGTGTCTAGTGTATAGTTGTCATTGTATTGTGTCTAGTGTATTGTGGTCATTGTCTTGTGACTACTGTATAGTGGTCATTGTCTTGTGTCTAGTGTATAGTGGTCATTATTTTGTGACTAGTGTATAGTTGTCATTGTCTTATGTATAGTGTATAGTGAACATTGTCTTGTGTCTTGTGAATAGTGGACATTGTCTTGCGTCTAGTGTATAGTTGTCATTGTCTTGTAACTATTGTATAGTGGTCATTGTCTTATGTCTAGTGCATAGTGGACATTGTCTTCTGTCTAGTGTATAGTGGACATTGTGTTGTGACTAGTGTATAGGGATCATTGTCTTATGACTAGTGAATAGTGGTATTTGTCTTTTGACTAGTGTATAGTGGTCATTGTTTTGTGTCTAGTGTATAGTGGTCATTGTCTTGTGTCTAGTGTATAGTGGTCATTGTCATGTGCCTAGTATATTTTGGTCATTGTCTTGTGTCTAGTGTATAATGGTCATTATCTTGTGTCTAGTGTATAGTGGTCATTGTCTTGTGTCTAGTGTATAGGGGTCATTGTCTTGTGTCTAGTGTATAGTGGTCATTGAGTTCTGTATAATGGACATTGTCTTATCACTAGTGTATAGTGGTCATTATCTTGTGACTACTGTATAGTGGACATTGTCTTGTGTCTAGTGTATAGTGGTCATTGTCTTGTGTCTAGTGTACAGTGAACATTATCTTATAACTAGTGTATGGTGGTCATTGTCTTGTATCTAGTGTAAAGAGGTCATTATTTTGTGACTAGTGTATAGTTGTCATTGTCTTATGTATAGTGTATAGTGAACATTGTCTTGTGTCTTGTGAATAGTGGACATTGTCTTGCGTCTAGTGTATAGTTGTCATTGTCTTGTAACTATTGCATAGTGGTCATTGTTTTATGTCTAGTGCATAGTGGACATTGTCTTCTGTCTAGTGTATAGTGGACATTGTGTTGTGACTAGTGTATAGGGATCATTGTCTTGTGACTAGTGTATAGTGGTATTTGTCTTTTGACTAGTGTATAGTGGTCATTGTTTTGTGTCTAGTGTATAGTGGTCATTGTCTTGTGTCTAGTGTATAGTGGTCAATGTCATGTGCCTAGTATATTTTGGTCATTGTCTTGTGTCTAGTGTATAATGGTCATTGTCTTGTGTCTAGTGTATAGTGGTCATTGTCTTGTGTCTAGTGTATAGTGGTCATTTTTTTGTGTCTAGTGTACAGTGGTCATTTTCTTGTGTATAGTGTATAGTGGTCATTGTCTTGTGTATAGTGGAAATTGTCATTTGTCTAGTGTATAGTGGTCATTGTCTTGTGTCTAGTGTATAGTGGACATTGTCTTGTGTCTAGTGTATAGTGGACATTGTCTTGTGTCTAGTATATAGTAGACATTGTCTTGTGTCTAGTGTATAGTGGTCATTGTTTTGTGTCAAGTGAATAGTTGACTTTGTCTTGTGACTAATGTATAGTGGTCATTGTCTTGTGTCTAGTGTATAGTGGTCATTGTCTTGAAACTAGTATATAGTGGTCATTGTCTTGTGTCTAGTATATTATGGTCATTGTCTTATGTCTAGTGAATAGTGGTCATTGTCTTGTGTCAATTGTATAGTGGTCATTGTCTTGTGTCTAGTGTAGTGTGGTCATTGTCTTGTGTCTAGTGTACAGTGGTCATTGTCTTGTGTCAGGTGTATAGTGGTCATTGTCTTGTGACTAGTGTATAGTTGTCATTGTCTTGTGTCTAGTATATTATGGTCATTGTCTTATGTCTAGTGTATAGTGGACGTTGTCTTGTGACTAGTGTATAGTGGTCATTGTCTTGTGTCTAGTGTATAGTGGACATTGTCTTGTTACTAGTGTATAGTGGACATTGCCTTGTGTCTAGTGTATAGTGGTCATTGTCTTAAGTCTAGTATATAGTGGTCATTGTCTTGTGACTAATGTATAGTGGTCATTGTTTTGTGTCTAGTGTATAGTGGACATTTCCTTGTGTCTAGTGTATAGTGGTCATTGTCTTGTGTCTACTGTATAGTGGTCAGTGTCTTGTAACTAGTGTATAGTGGTCATTGTCTTGTAACTAGTGTATAGTGGACATTATTTTGTGTTTAGTGTTTAGTGGACATTGTCGTTTGTGTAATGTATAGTGGTCATAGTCTTGTGTTTAGAGTATAGTGGTCATTGTCTTGTGTCTAGTGTATAGTGGACATTGTCATGTGTCTAGTGTATAGTGGTCATTGTCTTGTGTCTAGTGAATAGTGGACATTGTCTTGTGCCTAGTGTATAGTGGACATCGTCTTGTGTCTAGTTTATAGTGGTCATTGGCTTGTGTCTAGTGTATAGTGGACATTGTCCTGTGACTAGTGTATAGTGGTCATTGTCTTGTGTGAAATGTATAGTGGTCATTGTCTTGTGTCTAGTGTATAGTGGCCATTGTCTTGTGTCTAGTGTATAGTGGTCATTGTCTTGTGTCCAGTGTATAGTGGACATTGTCTTGTGACTAGTGTATAGTGGTCATTGTCTTGTGTCTAGTGTATAATGGTCATTGTCTTGTGTCTAGTATATAGTGGTCATTGTCATGTGTCTAGTGTATAGAGGACATTGTCTTCTGACTAGTGTATTGTGGTCATTGTCTTGTGTCTAGTGTATAGTGGACATTGTCATGTGTCTAGTGTTTAGTGGTCATTGTCTTGTGTCTAGTGAATAGTGGACATTGTCTTGTGTCTAGTGTATAGTGGACATCGTCTTGTGTCTAGTGTATAGTGGTCATTGTCTTGTGTCTAGTGTATAGTGGACATTGTCTTGTGTCTAGTGTATAGTGGTCATTGTTTTGTGTCAAGTGAATAGTTGACTTTGTCTTGTGACTAATGTATAGTGGTCATTGTCTTGTGTCTAGTGTATAGTGGTCATTGTCTTGAAACTAGTATATAGGGGTCATTGTCTTGTGTCTAGTTAATATTGGACATTGTCTTGTGCCTTGTGTATAGTTGTCATTGTCTTGTGACTAGTGTATAGTTGTCATTGTCTTGTGTCTAGTGTATTATGGTCATTGTCTTATGTCTAGTGTATAGTGGTCATTGTCTTGTGTCAAGTGTATAGTGGTCATTGTCTTGTGTCTAGTGTATAGTGGTCATTGTCTTGTGTCTAGTGTACAGTGGTCATTGTCTTGTGTCAAGTGTATAGTGGTCATTGTCTTGTGACTAGTGTATAGTTGTCATTGTCTTGTGTCTAGTATATTATGGTCATTGTCTTATGTCTAGTGTATAGAGGTCATTGTCTTGTGTCAAGTGTATAGTGGTCATTGTCTTGTGTCTAGTGTATAGTGGTCATTGTCTTGTGTCTAGTGAATAGTGGACATTGTCTTGTGACTAGTGTATAGTGGACATTGCCTTGTGTCTAGTGTAGAGTGTTCATTGTCTTAAGTCTAGTGTATAGTGGTCATTGTCTTGTGACTAATGTATAGTGGTCATTGTTTTGTGTCTGGTGTATAGTGGACATTTCCTTGTGTCTATTGTATAGTGGTCATTGTCTTGTGTCTAGTGTATAGTGGTCATTGTCTTGTAACTAGTGTATAGTGGTCATTGTCTTGTAACTAGTGTATAGTGGACATTATCTTGTGTCTAGTGTTTAGTGGACATTGTCGTGTCTGTAGTGTATAGTGGTCATAGTCTTGTGTTTAGTGTATAGTGGTCATTGTCTTGTGTCTAGTGTATAGTGGACATTGCCATGTGTCTAGTGTATAGTGGTCATTGTCTTGTGTCTAGTGAATAGTGGACATTGTCTTGTGTCTAGTGTATAGTGGACATCGTCTTGTGTCTAGTGTATAGTGGTCATTGGCTTGTGTCTAGTGTATAGTGGACATTGTCCTGTGACTAGTGTATAGTGGTCATTGTCTTGTGTGAAATGTATAGTGGTCATTGTCTTGTGTCTAGTGTATAGTGGTCATTGTCTTGTGTCTAGTGTATAGTGGACATTGTCTTGTGAATAGTGTATAGTGGTCATTGTCTTGTGTCTAGTGTATAGTGGTCATTGTCTTGTGTCTAGTGTATAGTGGTCATTGTCATGAGCCAAGTATACTGTGGTCATTGTCTTGTCTCTAGTGTATAGTGATCATTGTCGTGTGTCTAGTGTATAGTGGTCATTGTCTTGTGTCTAGTATATTGTGGTCATTGTATTGTGTCTAGTGTACAGTGGTCATTTTCTTGTGTATAGTGTATAGTGGTCATTGTCCTGTAACTAGTGTATAATGGTCATTGTCTTGTGTATAGTGGACATTGTCATGTGTCTAGTGTATAGTGGTCATAGTCGTGTGTCTAGTGTATAGTGGACATTGTCTTGTGTCTAGTGTATAGTGTATAGTGGACATTGTCTTGTGTCTAGTGTATAGTGGTCATTGTTTTGTGTCAAGTGAATAGTTGACTTTGTCTTGTGACTAATGTATAGTGGTCATTGTCTTGTGTCTAGTGTATAGTGGACATTTCCTTGTGTCTAGTGTATAGTGGTCATTGTCTTGTGTCTAGTGTATAGTGGTCATTGTCTTGTAACTAGTGTATAGTGGTCATTGTCTTGTAACTAGTGTATAGTGGACATTATCTTGTGTCTAGTGTTTAGTGGACATTGTCGTGTCTGTAGTGTATAGTGGTCATAGTCTTGTGTCTAGTGTATAGTGGTCATTGTCTTGTGAATAGTGTATAGTGGTCATTGTCTTGTGTCTATTGTATAGTGGTCATTGTCTTGTGTCTAGTGAATAGTGGACATTGTCTTGTGTCTAGTGTATAGTGGACATCGTCTTGTGTCTAGTGTATAGTGGTCATTGGCTTGTGTCTAGTGTATAGTGGACATTGTCATGTGTCTAGTGTATAGTGGTCATTGTCTTGTGTCTAGTGAATAGTGGACATTGTCTTGTGTCTAGTGTATAGTGGACATCGTCTTGTGTCTAGTGTATAGTGGTCTTTGGCTTGTGTCTAGTGTATAGTGGACATTGTCCTGTGACTAGTGTATAGTGGTCATTGTCTTGTGTGAAATGTATAGTGGTCATTGTCTTGTGTCTAGTGTATAGTGGTCATTGTCTTGTGTCTAGTGTATAGTGGACATTGTCTTGTGACTAGTGTATAGTGGTCATTGTCTTGTGTCTAGTGTATAGTGGTCATTGTCTTGTGTCTAGTGTATAGTGGACATTGTCTTGTGACTAGTGTATAGTGGTCATTGTCATGAGCCAAGTATATTGTGGTCATTGTCTTGTGTCTAGTGTATAGTGATCATTGTCGTGTGTCTAGTGTATAGTGGTCATTGTCTTGTGTCTAGTATATAGTGGTCATTGTATTGTGTCTAGTGTACAGTGGTCATTTACTTGTGTATAGTGTATAGTGGTCATTGTCCTGTAACTAGTGTATAATGGTCATTGTCTTGTGTATAGTGGACATTGTCATGTGTCTAGTGTATAGTGGTCATAGTCGTGTGTCTAGTGTATAGTGGACATTGTCTTGTGTCTAGTGTATAGTGGACATTGTCTTGTGTCTAGTGTATAGTGGTCATTGTTTTGTGTCAAGTGAATAGTTGAATTTGTCTTGTGACTAATGTATAGTGGTCATTGTCTTGTGTCTAGTGTATAGTGGTCATTGTCTTGAAACTAGTATATAGTGGTCATTGTCTTGTGTCTAGTTAATATTGGACATTGTCTTGTGCCTTGTGTATAGTGGTCATTGTCTTGTGACTAGTGTATAGTTGTCATTGTCTTGTGTCTAGCATATTATGGTCATTGTCTTATGTCTAATGTATAGTGGTCATTGTCTTGTGTCAAGTGTATAGTAGTCATTGTCTTGTGTCTAGTGTAGTGTGGTCATTGTCTTGTGTCTAGTGTACAGTGGTCATTGTCTTGTGTCAGGTGTATAGTGGTCATTGTCTTGTGACTAGTATATAGTTGTCATTGTCTTGTGTCTAGTATATTATGGTCATTGTCTTATGTCTAGTGTATAGTGGACGTTGTCTTGTGACTAGTGTATAGTGGTCATTGTCTTGTTACTAGTGTATAGTGGACATTGCCTTGTGTCTAGTGTATAGTGGTCATTGTCTTAAGTCTAGTATATAGTGGTCATTGTCTTGTGACTAATGTATAGTGGTCATTGTTTTGTGTCTAGTGTATAGTGGACATTTCCTTGTGTCTAGTGTATAGTGGTCATTGTCTTGTGTCTAGTGTATAGTGGTCATTGTCTTGTAACTAGTGTATAGTGGTCATTGTCTTGTAACTAGTGTATAGTGGACATTATCTTGTGTCTAGTGTTTATTGGACATTGTCGTTTGTGTAGTGTATAGTGGTCATAGTCTTGTGTTTAGAGTATAGTGGTCATTGTCTTGTGTCTAGTGTATAGTGGACATTGTCATGTGTCTAGTGTATAGTGGTCATTGTCTTGTGTCTAGTGAATAGTGGACATTGTCTTGTGTCTATTGTATAGTGGACATCGTCTTGTGTCTAGTGTATAGTGGTCATTGGCTTGTGTCTAGTGTATAGTGGACATTGTCCTGTGACTAGTGTATAGTGGTCATTGTCTTGTGTGAAATGTATAGTGGTCATTGTCTTGTGTCTAGTGTATAGTGGTCATTGTCTTGTGTCTAGTGTATAGTGGTCATTGTCTTGTGTCTAGTGTATAGTGGACATTGTCTTGTGACTAGTGTATAGTGGTCATTGTCTTGTGACTAGTGTATAGTTGTCATTGTCTTGTGTCTAGTATATTATGGTCATTGTCTTATGTCTAGTGTATAGTGGTCATTGTCTTGTGTGAAATGTATAGTGGTCATTGTCTTGTGTCTAGTGTATAGTGGTCATTGTGTTGTGTCTAGTGTATAGTGGTCATTGTCTTGTGTCTAGTGTATAGTGGACATTGTCTTGTGACTAGTGTATAGTGGTCATTGTCTTGTGTCTAGTGTATAATGGTCATTGTCTTGTGTCTAGTGTATAGTGGTCATTGTCATGTGTCTTGTGTATAGTGGACATTGTCTTGTGACTAGTGTATTGTGGTCATTGTCTTGTGCCTAGTGTATAGTGGACATCGTCATATGTCTAGTGTATAGTGGTCATTGTCTTGTGTCTAGTGAATAGTGGACATTGTCTTGTGTCTAGTGTATAGTGGACATCGTCTTGTGTCTAGTGTATAGTGGTCATTGTCTTGTGTCTAGTGTATAGTGGTCATTGTTTTGTGTCAAGTGAATAGTTGACTTTGTCTTGTGACTAATGTATAGTGGTCATTGTCTTGTGTCTAGTGTATAGTGGTCATTGTCTTGAAACTAGTATATAGGGGTCATTGTCTTGTGTCTAGTTAATATTGGACATTGTCTTGTGCCTTGTGTATAGTTGTCATTGTCTTGTGACTAGTGTATAGTTGTCATTGTCTTGTGTCTAGTGTATTATGGTCATTGTCTTATGTCTAGTGTATAGTGGTCATTGTCTTGTGTCAAGTGTATAGTGGTCATTGTCTTGTGTCTAGTGTATAGTGGTCATTGTCTTGTGTCTAGTGTACAGTGGTCATTGTCTTGTGTCAAGTGTATAGTGGTCATTGTCTTGTGACTAGTGTATAGTTGTCATTGTCTTGTGTCTAGTATATTATGGTCATTGTCTTATGTCTAGTGTATAGTGGTCATTGTCTTGTGTCAAGTGTATAGTGGTCATTGTCTTGTGTCTAGTGTATAGTGGTCATTGTCTTGTGTCTAGTGTATAGTGGACATTGTCTTGTGCCTAGTGTATAGTGGACATTGCCTTGTGTCTTGTGTAGAGTGTTCATTGTCTTAAGTCTAGTGTATAGTGGTCATTGTCTTGTGACTAATGTATAGTGGTCATTGTTTTGTGTCTGGTGTATAGTGGACATTTCCTTGTGTCTAGTGTTTAGTGGACATTGTCGTGTCTGTAGTGTATAGTGGTCATAGTCTTGTGTTTTGTGTATAGTGGTCATTGTCTTGTGTCTAGTGTATAGTGGACATTTTCATGTGTCTAGTGTATAGTGGTAATTGTCTTGTGTCTAGTGAATAGTGGACATTGTCTTGTGTCTAGTGTATAGTGGACATCGTCTTGTGTCTAGTGTATAGTGGTCATTGGCTTGTGTCTAGAGTATAGTGGACATTGTCCTGTGACTAGTGTATAGTGGACATTGTCCTGTGACTAGTGTATAGTGGTCATTGTCTTGTGTGAAATGTATAGTGGTCATTGTCTTGTGTCTAGTGTATAGTTGTCATTGTCTTGTGTCTAGTGTATAGTGGACATTGTCTTGTGACTAGTGTATAGTGGTCATTGTCTTGTGTCTAGTGTATAGTGGTCATTGTCTTGTGTCTAGTGTATAGTGGTCATTGTCATGAGCCAAGTATATTGTGGTCATTGTCTTGTGTCTAGTGTATAGTGATCATTGTCGTGTGTCTAGTGTATAGTGGTCATTGTCTTGTGTCTAGTATATAGTGGTCATTGTATTGTGTCTAGTGTACAGTGGTCATTTTCTTGTGTATAGTGTATAGTGGTCATTGTCCTGTAACTAGTGTATAATGGTCATTGTCTTGTGTATAGTGGTCATAGTCGTGTGTCTAGTGTATAGTGGACATTGTGTTGTGTCTAGTGTATAGTGGTCATTGTTTTCTGTCAAGTGAATAGTTGACTTTGTCTTGTGACTAATGTATAGTGGTCATTGTCTTGAAACTAGTATATAGTGGTCATTGTCTTGTCTCTAGTTAATATTGGACATTGTCTTGTGCCTTGTGTATAGTGGTCATTGTCTTGTGACTAGTGTATAGTTGTCATTGTCTTGTGTCTAGTATATTATGGTCATTGTCTTATGTCTAGTGTATAGTGGTCATTGTCTTGTGTCAAGTGTATAGTGGTCATTGTCTTGTGTCTAGTGTAGTGTGGTCATTGTCTTGTGTCTAGTGTACAGTGGTCATTGTCTTGTGTCAGGTGTATAGTGGTCATTGTCTTGTGACTAGTGTATAGTTGTCATTGTCTTGTGTCTAGTATATTATGGTCATTGTCTTATGTCTAGTGTATAGTGGACGTTGTCTTATGACTAGTGTATAGTGGTCATTGTCTTGTGTCTAGTGTATAGTGGACATTGTCTTGTTACTAGTGTATAGTGGACATTGCCTTGTGTCTAGTGTATAGTGGTCATTGTCTTAAGTCTAGTATATAGTGGTCATAGTCTTGTGACTAATGTATAGTGGTCATTGTTTTGTGTCTAGTGTATAGTGGACATTTCCTTGTGTCTAGTGTATAGTGGTCATTGTCTTGTGTCTAGTGTATAGTGGTCATTGTCTTGTAACTAGTGTATAGTGGTCATTGTCTTGTAACTAGTGTATAGTGGGCATTATCTTGTGTCTAGTGTTTAGTGGACATTGTCGTTTGTGTAGTGTATAGTGGTCATAGTCTTGTGTTTAGAGTATAGTGGTCATTGTCTTGTGTCTAGTGTATAGTGGACATTGTCATGTGTCTAGTGTATAGTGGTCATTGTCTTGTGTCTAGTGAATAGTGGACATTGTCTTGTGTCTAGTGTATAGTGGACATCGTCTTGTGTCTAGTGTATAGTGGTCTTTGGCTTGTGTCTAGTGTATAGTGGACATTGTCCTGTGACTAGTGTATAGTGGTCATTGTCTTGTGTGAAATGTATAGTGGTCATTGTCTTGTGTCTAGTGTATAGTTGTCATTGTCTTGTGTCTAGTGTATAGTGGACATTGTCTTGTGACTAGTGTATAGTGGTCATTGTCTTGTGTCTAGTGTATAGTGGTCATTGTCTTGTGTCTAGTGTATAGTGGTCATTGTCATGAGCCAAGTATATTGTGGTCATTGTCTTGTGTCTAGTGTATAGTGATCATTGTCGTGTGTCTAGTGTATAGTGGTCATTGTCTTGTGTCTAGTATATAGTGGTCATTGTATTGTGTCTAGTGTACAGTGGTCATTTTCTTGTGTATAGTGTGTAGTGGTCATTGTCCTGTAACTAGTGTATAATGGTCATTGTCTTGTGTATAGTGGACATTGTCATGTGTCTAGTGTATAGTGGTCATAGTCGTGTGTCTAGTGTATAGTGGACATTGTCTTGTGTCTAGTGTATAGTGTATAGTGGACATTGTCTTGTGTCTAGTGTATAGTGGTCATTGTTTTGTGTCAAGTGAATAGTTGACTTTGTCTTGTGACTAATGTATAGTGGTCATTGTCTTGAAACTAGTATATAGTGGTCATTGTCTTGTGTCTAGTTAATATTGGACATTGTCTTGTGCCTTGTGTATAGTGGTCATTGTCTTGTGACTAGTGTATAGTTGTCATTGTTTTGTGTCTAGTATATTATGGTCATTGTCTTTTGTCTAGTGTATAGTGGTCATTGTCTTGTGTCAAGTGTATAGTGGTCATTGTCTTGTGTCTAGTGTAGTGTGGTCATTGTCTTGTGTCTAGTGTACAGTGGTCATTGTCTTGTGTCAGGTGTATAGTGGTCATTGTCTTGTGACTAGTGTATAGTTGTCATTGTCTTGTGTCTAGTATATTATGGTCATTGTCTTATGTCTAGTGTATAGTGGACGTTGTCTTATGACTAGTGTATATTGGTCATTGTCTTGTGTCTAGTGTATAGTGGACATTGTCTTGTTACTAGTGTATAGTGGACATTGCCTTGCGTCTAGTGTATAGTGGTCATTGTCTTAAGTCTAGTATATAGTGGTCATTGTCTTGTGACTAATGTATAGTGGTCATTGTTTTGTGTCTAGTGTATAGTGGACATTTCCTTGTGTCTAGTGTATAGTGGTCATTGTCTTGTGTCTAGTGTATAGTGGTCATTGTCTTGTAAGTAGTGTATAGTGGTCATTGTCTTGTAACTAGTGTATAGTGGACATTATCTTGTGTCTAGTGTTTAGTGGACATTGTCGTTTGTGTAGTGTATAGTGGTCATAGTCTTGTGTTTAGAGTATAGTGGTCATTGTCTTGTGTCTAGTGTATAGTGGACATTGTCATGTGTCTAGTGTATAGTGGTCATTGTCTTGTGTCTAGTGAATAGTGGACATTGTCTTGTGTCCATTGTATAGTGGACATCGTCTTGTGTCTAGTGTATAGTGGTCATTGGCTTGTGTCTATTGTATAGTGGACATTGTCCTGTGACTAGTGTATAGTGGTCATTGTCTTGTGTGAAATGTATAGTGGTCATTGTCTTGTGTCTAGTGTATAGTGGTCATTGTCTTGTGTCTAGTGTATAGTGGTCATTGTCTTGTGTCTAGTGTATAGTGGACATTGTCTTGTGACTAGTGTATAATGGTCATTGTCTTGTGACTAGTGTATAGTTGTCATTGTTTTGTGTCTAGTATATTATGGTCATTGTCTTATGTCTAGTGTATAGTGGTCATTGTCTTGTGTGAAATGTATAGTGGTCATTGTCTTGTGTCTAGTGTATAGTGGTCATTGTCTTGTGTCTAGTGTATAGTGGTCATTGTCTTGTGTCTAGTGTATAGTGGACATTGTCTTGTGACTAGTGTATAGTGGTCATTGTCTTGTGTCTAGTGTATAATGGTCATTGTCTTGTGTCTAGTGTATAGTGGTCATTGTCATGTGTCTTGTGTATAGTGGACATTGTCTTGTGACTAGTGTATTGTGGTCATTGTCTTGTGTCTAGTGTATAGTGGACATTGTCATATGTCTAGTGTATAGTGGTCATTGTCTTGTGTCTAGTGAATAGTGGACATTGTCTTGTGTCTAGTGTATAGTGGACATCGTCTTGTGTCTAGTGTATAGTGGTCATTGTCTTGTGTCTAGTGTATAGTGGACATTGTCTTGTGTCTAGTGTATAGTGGTCATTGTTTTGTGTCAAGTGAATAGTTGACTTTGTCTTGTGACTAATGTATAGTGGTCATTGTCTTGTGTCTAGTGTATAGTGGTCATTGTCTTGAAACTAGTATATAGGGGTCATTGTCTTGTGTCTAGTTAATATTGGACATTGTCTTGTGCCTTGTGTATAGTTGTCATTGTCTTGTGACTAGTGTATAGTGGTCATTGTCTTGTGTCTAGTGTATAATGGTCATTGTCTTGTGTCTAGTGTATAGTGGTCATTGTCATGTGTCTTGTGTATAGTGGACATTGTCTTGTGACTAGTGTATTGTGGTCATTGTCTTGTGTCTAGTGTATAGTGGACATCGTCATATGTCTAGTGTATAGTGGTCATTGTCTTGTGTCTACTGAATAGTGGACATTGTCTTGTGTCTAGTGTATAGTGGACATCGTCTTGTGTCTAGTGTATAGTGGTCATTGTCTTGTGTCTAGTGTATAGTGGTCATTGTTTTGTGTCAAGTGAATAGTTGACTTTGTCTTGTGACTAATGTATAGTGGTCATTGTCTTGTGTCTAGTGTATAGTGGTCATTGTCTTGAAACTAGTATATAGGGGTCATTGTCTTGTGTCTAGTTAATATTGGACATTGTCTTGTGCCTTGTGTATAGTTGTCATTGTCTTGTGACTAGTGTATAGTTGTCATTGTCTTGTGTCTAGTGTATTATGGTCATTGTCTTATGTCTAGTGTATAGTGGTCATTGTCTTGTGTCAAGTGTATAGTGGTCATTGTCTTGTGTCTAGTGTATAGTGGTCATTGTCTTGTGTCTAGTGTATAGTTGTCATTGTCTTGTGTCTAGTATATTATGGTCATTGTCTTATGTCTAGTGTATAGTGGACGTTGTCTTATGACTAGTGTATAGTGGTCATTGTCTTGTGTCTAGTGTATAGTGGACATTGTCTTGTTACTAGTGTATAGTGGACATTGCCTTGTGTCTAGTGTATAGTGGTCATTGTCTTAAGTCTAGTATATAGTGGTCATTGTCTTGTGACTAATGTATAGTGGTCATTGTTTTGTGTCTAGTGTATAGTGGACATTTCCTTGTGTCTAGTGTATAGTGGTCATTGTCTTGTGTCTAGTGTATAGTGGTCATTGTCTTGTAACTAGTGTATAGTGGTCATTGTCTTGTAACTAGTGTATAGTGGGCATTATCTTGTGTCTAGTGTTTAGTGGACATTGTCGTTTGTGTAGTGTATAGTGGTCATAGTCTTGTGTTTAGAGTATAGTGGTCATTGTCTTGTGTCTAGTGTATAGTGGACATTGTCATGTGTCTAGTGTATAGTGGTCATTGTCTTGTGTCTAGTGAATAGTGGACATTGTCTTGTGTCTAGTGTATAGTGGACATCGTCTTGTGTCTAGTGTATAGTGGTCTTTGGCTTGTGTCTAGTGTATAGTGGACATTGTCCTGTGACTAGTGTATAGTGGTCATTGTCTTGTGTGAAATGTATAGTGGTCATTGTCTTGTGTCTAGTGTATAGTTGTCATTGTCTTGTGTCTAGTGTATAGTGGACATTGTCTTGTGACTAGTGTATAGTGGTCATTGTCTTGTGTCTAGTGTATAGTGGTCATTGTCTTGTGTCTAGTGTATAGTGGTCATTGTCATGAGCCAAGTATATTGTGGTCATTGTCTTGTGTCTAGTGTATAGTGATCATTGTCGTGTGTCTAGTGTATAGTGGTCATTGTCTTGTGTCTAGTATATAGTGGTCATTGTATTGTGTCTAGTGTACAGTGGTCATTTTCTTGTGTATAGTGTGTAGTGGTCATTGTCCTGTAACTAGTGTATAATGGTCATTGTCTTGTGTATAGTGGACATTGTCATGTGTCTAGTGTATAGTGGTCATAGTCGTGTGTCTAGTGTATAGTGGACATTGTCTTGTGTCTAGTGTATAGTGTATAGTGGACATTGTCTTGTGTCTAGTGTATAGTGGTCATTGTTTTGTGTCAAGTGAATAGTTGACTTTGTCTTGTGACTAATGTATAGTGGTCATTGTCTTGAAACTAGCATATAGTGGTCATTGTCTTGTGTCTAGTTAATATTGGACATTGTCTTGTGCCTTGTGTATAGTGGTCATTGTCTTGTGACTAGTGTATAGTTGTCATTGTTTTGTGTCTAGTATATTATGGTCATTGTCTTTTGTCTAGTGTATAGTGGTCATTGTCTTGTGTCAAGTGTATAGTGGTCATTGTCTTGTGTCTAGTGTAGTGTGGTCATTGTCTTGTGTCTAGTGTACAGTGGTCATTGTCTTGTGTCAGGTGTATAGTGGTCATTGTCTTGTGACTAGTGTATAGTTGTCATTGTCTTGTGTCTAGTATATTATGGTCATTGTCTTATGTCTAGTGTATAGTGGACGTTGTCTTATGACTAGTGTATATTGGTCATTGTCTTGTGTCTAGTGTATAGTGGACATTGTCTTGTTACTAGTGTATAGTGGACATTGCCTTGTGTCTAGTGTATAGTGGTCATTGTCTTAAGTCTAGTATATAGTGGTCATTGTCTTGTGACTAATGTATAGTGGTCATTGTTTTGTGTCTAGTGTATAGTGGACATTTCCTTGTGTCTAGTGTATAGTGGTCATTGTCTTGTGTCTAGTGTATAGTGGTCATTGTCTTGTAAGTAGTGTATAGTGGTCATTGTCTTGTAACTAGTGTATAGTGGACATTATCTTGTGTCTAGTGTTTAGTGGACATTGTCGTTTGTGTAGTGTATAGTGGTCATAGTCTTGTGTTTAGAGTATAGTGGTCATTGTCTTGTGTCTAGTGTATAGTGGACATTGTCAT
This sequence comes from Procambarus clarkii, assembly GCF_040958095.1. Lineage (NCBI taxonomy): Eukaryota > Metazoa > Arthropoda > Malacostraca > Decapoda > Cambaridae > Procambarus > Procambarus clarkii. Next base: position 35,170,305 of record NC_091207.1, read on the forward strand.
GTGTCTAGTGTATAGTGGTCATTGTCTTGTGTCTAGTGAATAGTGGACATTGTCTTGTGTCCATTGTATAGTGGACATCGTCTTGTGTCTAGTGTATAGTGGTCATTGGCTTGTGTCTAGTGTATAGTGGACATTGTCCTGTGACTAGTGTATAGTGGTCATTGTCTTGTGTGAAATGTATAGTGGTCATTGTCTTGTGTCTAGTGTATAGTGGTCATTGTCTTGTGTCTAGTGTATAGTGGTCATTGTCTTGTGTCTAGTGTATAGTGGACATTGTCTTGTGACTAGTGTATAATGGTCATTGTCTTGTGACTAGTGTATAGTTGTCATTGTTTTGTGTCTAGTATATTATGGTCATTGTCTTATGTCTAGTGTATAGTGGTCATTGTCTTGTGTGAAATGTATAGTGGTCATTGTCTTGTGTCTAGTGTATAGTGGTCATTGTCTTGTGTCTAGTGTATAGTGGTCATTGTCTTGTGTCTAGTGTATAGTGGACATTGTCTTGTGACTAGTGTATAATGGTCATTGTCTTGTGTCTAGTGTATAATGGTCATTGTCTTGTGTCTAGTGTATAGTGGTCATTGTCATGTGTCTTGTGTATAGTGGACATTGTCTTGTGACTAGTGTATTGTGGTCATTGTCTTGTGTCTAGTGTATAGTGGACATTGTCATATGTCTAGTGTATAGTGGTCATTGTCTTGTGTCTAGTGAATAGTGGACATTGTCTTGTGTCTAGTGTATAGTGGACATCGTCTTGTGTCTAGTGTATAGTGGTCATTGTCTTGTGTCTAGTGTATAGTGGACATTGTCTTGTGTCTAGTGTATAGTGGTCATTGTTTTGTGTCAAGTGAATAGTTGACTTTGTCTTGTGACTAATGTATAGTGGTCATTGTCTTGTGTCTAGTGTATAGTGGTCATTGTCTTGAAACTAGTATATAGGGGTCATTGTCTTGTGTCTAGTTAATATTGGACATTGTCTTGTGCCTTGTGTATAGTTGTCATTGTCTTGTGACTAGTGTATAGTGGTCATTGTCTTGTGTCTAGTGTATAATGGTCATTGTCTTGTGTCTAGTGTATAGTGGTCATTGTCATGTGTCTTGTGTATAGTGGACATTGTCTTGTGACTAGTGTATTGTGGTCATTGTCTTGTGTCTAGTGTATAGTGGACATCGTCATATGTCTAGTGTATAGTGGTCATTGTCTTGTGTCTAGTGAATAGTGGACATTGTCTTGTGTCTAGTGTATAGTGGACATCGTCTTGTGTCTAGTGTATAGTGGTCATTGTCTTGTGTCTAGTGTATAGTGGTCATTGTTTTGTGTCAAGTGAATAGTTGACTTTGTCTTGTGACTAATGTATAGTGGTCATTGTCTTGTGTCTAGTGTATAGTGGTCATTGTCTTGAAACTAGTATATAGGGGTCATTGTCTTGTGTCTAGTTATTATTGGACATTGTCTTGTGCCTTGTGTATAGTTGTCATTGTCTTGTGACTAGTGTATAGTTGTCATTGTCTTGTGTCTAGTGTATTATGGTCATTGTCTTATGTCTAGTGTATAGTGGTCATTGTCTTGTGTCAAGTGTATAGTGGTCATTGTCTTGTGTCTAGTGTATAGTGGTCATTGTCTTGTGTCTAGTGTACAGTGGTCATTGTCTTGTGTCAAGTGTATAGTGGTCATTGTCTTGTGACTAGTGTATAGTTGTCATTGTCTTGTGTCTAGTATATTATGGTCATTGTCTTATGTCTAGTGTATAGTGGTCATTGTCTTGTGTCAAGTGTATAGTGGTCATTGTCTTGTGTCTAGTGTATAGTGGTCATTGTCTTGTGTCTAGTGTATAGTGGACATTGTCTTGTGCCTAGTGTATAGTGGACATTGCCTTGTGTCTAGTGTAGAGTGTTCATTGTCTTAAGTCTAGTGTATAGTGGTCATTGTCTTGTGACTAATGTATAGTGGTCATTGTTTTGTGTCTGGTGTATAGTGGACATTTCCTTGTGTCTAGTGTTTAGTGGACATTGTCGTGTCTGTAGTGTATAGTGGTCATAGTCTTGTGTTTAGTGTATAGTGGTCATTGTCTTGTGTCTAGTGTATAGTGGACATTGTCATGTGTCTAGTGTATAGTGGTAATTGTCTTGTGTCTAGTGAATAGTGGACATTGTCTTGTGTCTAGTGTATAGTGGACATCGTCTTGTGTCTAGTGTATAGTGGTCATTGGCTTGTGTCTAGAGTATAGTGGACATTGTCCTGTGACTAGTGTATAGTGGACATTGTCCTGTGACTAGTGTATAGTGGTCATTGTCTTGTGTGAAATGTATAGTGGTCATTGTCTTGTGTCTAGTGTATAGTTGTCATTGTCTTGTGTCTAGTGTATAGTGGACATTGTCTTGTGACTAGTGTATAGTGTTCATTGTCTTGTGTCTAGTGTATAGTGGTCATTGTCTTGTGTCTAGTGTATAGTGGTCATTGTCATGAGCCAAGTATATTGTGGTCATTGTCTTGTGTCTAGTGTATAGTGATCATTGTCGTGTGTCTAGTGTATAGTGGTCATTGTCTTGTGTCTAGTATATAGTGGTCATTGTATTGTGTCTAGTGTACAGTGGTCATTTTCTTGTGTATAGTGTATAATGGTCATTGTCTTGTGTATAGTGGACATTGTCATGTGTCTAGTGTATAGTGGTCATAGTCGTGTGTCTAGTGTATAGTGGACATTGTCTTGTGTCCAGTGTATAGTGTATAGTGGACATTGTCTTGTGTCTAGTGTATAGTGGTCATTGTTTTGTGTCAAGTAAATAGTTGACTTTGTCTTGTGACTAATGTATAGTGGTCATTGTCTTGAAACTAGTATATAGTGGTCATTGTCTTGTGTCTAGTTAATATTGGACATTGTCTTGTGCCTTGTGTATAGTGGTCATTGTCTTGTGACTAGTGTATAGTTGTCATTGTCTTGTGTCTAGTATATTATGGTCATTGTCTTATGTCTAGTGTATAGTGGTCATTGTCTTGTGTCAAGTGTATAGTGGTCATTGTCTTGTGTCTAGTGTAGTGTGGTCATTGTCTTGTGTCTAGTGTACAGTGGTCATTGTCTTGTGTCAGGTGTATAGTGGTCATTGTCTTGTGACTAGTGTATAGTTGTCATTGTCTTGTGTCTAGTATATTATGGTCATTGTCTTATGTCTAGTGTATAGTGGACGTTGTCTTATGACTAGTGTATAGTGGTCATTGTCTTGTGTCTAGTGTATAGTGGACATTGTCTTGTTACTAGTGTATAGTGGACATTGCCTTGTGTCTAGTGTATAGTGGTCATTGTCTTAAGTCTAGTATATAGTGGTCATTGTCTTGTGACTAATGTATAGTGGTCATTGTTTTGTGTCTAGTGTATAGTGGACATTTCCTTGTGTCTAGTGTATAGTGGTCATTGTCTTGTGTCTAGTGTATAGTGGTCATTGTCTTGTAACTAGTGTATAGTGGTCATTGTCTTGTAACTAGTGTATAGTGGACATTATCTTGTGTCTAGTGTTTAGTGGACATTGTCGTTTGTGTAGTGTATAGTGGTCATAGTCTTGTGTTTAGAGTATAGTGGTCATTGTCTTGTGTCTTGTGTATAGTGGACATTGTCATGTGTCTAGTGTATAGTGGTCATTGTCTTGTGTCTAGTGAATAGTGGACATTGTCTTGTGTCTAGTGTATAGTGGACATCGTCTTGTGTCTAGTGTATAGTGGTCTTTGGCTTGTGTCTAGTGTATAGTGGACATTGTCCTGTGACTAGTGTATAGTGGTCATTGTCTTGTGTGAAATGTATAGTGGTCATTGTCTTGTGTCTAGTGTATAGTTGTCATTGTCTTGTGTCTAGTGTATAGTGGACATTGTCTTGTGACTAGTGTATAGTTGTCATTGTCTTGTGTCTAGTATATTATGGTCATTGTCTTATGTCTAGTGTATAGTGGTCATTGTCTTGTGTCAAGTGTATAGTGGTCATTGTCTTGTGTCTAGTGTAGTGTGGTCATTGTCTTGTGTCTAGTGTACAGTGGTCATTGTCTTGTGTCAGGTGTATAGTGGTCATTGTCTTGTGACTAGTGTATAGTTGTCATTGTCTTGTGTCTAGTATATTATGGTCATTGTCTTATGTCTAGTGTATAGTGGACGTTGTCTTATGACTAGTGTATATTGGTCATTGTCTTGTGTCTAGTGTATAGTGGACATTGTCTTGTTACTAGTGTATAGTGGACATTGCCTTGTGTCTAGTGTATAGTGGTCATTGTCTTAAGTCTAGTATATAGTGGTCATTGTCTTGTGACTAATGTATAGTGGTCATTGTTTTGTGTCAAGTGAATAGTTGACTTTGTCTTGTGACTAATGTATAGTGGTCATTGTCTTGAATCTAGTATATAGTGGTCTTTGGCTTGTGTCTAGTGTATAGTGGACATTGTCTTGTGTCTAGTGTATTGTGGTCATTGTTTTGTGTCAAGTGAATAGTTGACTTTGTCTTGTGACTAATGTATAGTGGTCATTGTCTTGAATCTAGTATATAGTGGTCTTTGGCTTGTGTCTAGTGTATAGTGGACATTGTCCTGTGACTAGTGTATAGTGGTCATTGTCTTGTGTGAAATGTATAGTGGTCATTGTCTTGTGTCTAGTGTATAGTGGTCATTGTCTTGTGTCTAGTGTATAGTGGACATTGTCTTGTGACTAGTGTATAGTGGTCATTGTCTTGTGTCTAGTGTATAGTGGTCATTGTCTTGTGTCTAGTGTATAGTGGTCATTGTCATGAGCCAAGTATATTGTGGTCATTGTCTTGTGTCTAGTGTATAATGATCATTGTCGTGTGTCTAGTGTATAGTGGTCATTGTCTTGTGTCTAGTATATAGTGGTCATTGTATTGTGTCTAGTGTACAGTGGTCATTTTCTTGTGTATAGTGTATAGTGGTCATTGTCCTGTAACTAGTGTATAATGGTCATTGTCTTGTGTATAGTGGACATTGACATGTGTCTAGTGTATAGTGGTCATAGTCGTGTGTCTAGTGTATAGTGGACATTGTCTTGTGTCTAGTGTATAGTGTATAGTGGACATTGTCTTGTGTCTAGTGTATAGTGGTCATTGTTTTGTGTCAAGTGAATAGTTGACTTTGTCTTGTGACTAATGTATAGTGGTCATTGTCTTGTGTCTAGTGTATAGTGGTCATTGTCATGAAACTAGTATATAGTGGTCATTGTCTTGTGTCTAGTTAATATTGGACATTGTCTTGTGCCTTGTGTATAGTGGTCATTGTCTTGTGACTAGTGTATAGTTGTCATTGTCTTGTGTCTAGTATATTATGGTCATTGTCTTATGTCTAATGTATAGTGGTCATTGTCTTGTGTCAAGTGTATAGTGGTCATTGTCTTGTGTCTAGTGTAGTGTGGTCATTGTCTTGTGTCTAGTGTACAGTGGTCATTGTCTTGTGTCAGGTGTATAGTGGTCATTGTCTTGTGACTAGTGTATAGTTGTCATTGTCTTGTGTTTAGTATAATATGGTCATTGTCTTATGTCTAGTGTATAGTGGACGTTGTCTTGTGACTAGTGTATAGTGGTCATTGTCTTGTGTCTAGTGTATAGTGGACATTGTCTTGTTACTAGTGTATAGTGGACATTGCCTTGTGTCTAGTGTATAGTGGTCGTTGTCTTAAGTCTAGTATATAGTGGTCATTGTCTTGTGACTAATGTATAGTGGTCATTGTTTTGTGTCTAGTGTATAGTGGACATTTCCTTGTGTCTAGTGTATAGTGGTCATTGTCTTGTGTCTAGTGTATAGTGGTCATTGTCTTGTAACTAGTGTATAGTGGTCATTGTCTTGTAACTAGTGTATAGTGGACATTATCTTGTGTCTAGTGTTTATTGGACATTGTCGTTTGTGTAGTGTATAGTGGTCATAGTCTTGTGTTTAGAGTATAGTGGTCATTGTCTTGTGTCTAGTGTATAGTGGACATTGTCATGTGTCTAGTGTATAGTGGTCATTGTCTTGTGTCTAGTGAATAGTGGACATTGTCTTGTGTCTAGTGTATAGTGGACATCGTCTTGTGTCTAGTGTATAGTGGTCATTGTCTTGTGTCTAGTGTATAGTGGTCATTGTCATGTGTCTAGTGTATAGTTGTCATTGTCTTGTGTCTAGTGTATTATGGTCATTGTCTTATGTCTAGTGTATAGTGGTCATTGTCTTGTGTCAAGTGTATAGTGGTCATTGTCTTGTGTCTAGTGTATAGTGGTCATTGTCTTTTGTCTAGTGTACAGTGGTCATTGTCTTGTGTCAAGTGTATAGTGGTCATTGTCTTGTGACTAGTGTATAGTTGTCATTGTCTTGTGTCTAGTATATTATGGTCATTGTCTTATGTCTAGTGTATAGTGGTCATTGTCTTGTGTGAAATGTATAGTGGTCCTTGTCTTGTGTCTAGTGTATAGTGGTCATTGTCTTGTGTCTAGTGTATAGTGGTCATTGTCTTGTGTCTAGTGTATAGTGGACATTGTCTTGTGACTAGTGTATAATGGTCATTGTCTTGTGTCTAGTGTATAATGGTCATTGTCTTGTGTCTAGTGTATAGTGGTCATTGTCATGTGTCTAGTGTATAGTGGACATTGTCTTGTGACTAGTGTATTGTGGTCATTGTCTTGTGTCTAGTGTATAGTGGACATTGTCATATGTCTAGTGTATAGTGGTCATTGTCTTGTGTCTAGTGAATAGTGGACATTGTCTTGTGTCTAGTGTATAGTGGACATCGTCTTGTGTCTAGTGTATAGTGGTCATTGTCTTGTGTCTAGTGTATAGTGGACATTGTCTTGTGTCTAGTGTATAGTGGTCATTGTTTTGTGTCAAGTGAATAGTTGACTTTGTCTTGTGTCTAGTATATTATGGTCATTGTCTTATGTCTAGTGTATAGTGGTCATTGTCTTGTGTCAAGTGTATAGTGGTCATTGTCTTGTGTCTAGTGTATAGTGGTCATTGTCTTGTGTCTAGTGTATAGTGGACATTGTCTTGTGCCTAGTGTATAGTGGACATTGCCTTGTGTCTAGTGTAGAGTGTTCATTGTCTTAAGTCTAGTGTATAGTGGTCATTGTCTTGTGACTAATGTATAGTGGTCATTGTTTTGTGTCTGGTGTATAGTGGACATTTCCTTGTGTCTAGTGTATAGTGGTCATTTTCTTGTGTCTAGTGTATAGTGGTCATTGTCTTGTAACTAGTGTGTAGTGGTCATTGTCTTGTAACTAGTGTATAGTGGACATTATCTTGTGTTTAGTGTTTAGTGGACATTGTCGTGTCTGTAGTGTATAGTGGTCATAGTCTTGTGTTTAGTGTATAGTGGTCATTGTCTTGTGTCTAGTGTATAGTGGACATTGTCATGTGTCTAGTGTATAGTGGTAATTGTCTTGTGTCTAGTGAATAGTGGACATTGTCTTGTGTCTAGTGTATAGTGGACATCGTGTTGTGTCTAGTGTATAGTGGTCATTGGCTTGTGTCTAGAGTATAGTGGACATTGTCCTGTGACTAGTGTATAGTGGACATTGTCCTGTGACTAGTGTATAGTGGTCATTGTCTTGTGTGAAATGTATAGTGGTCATTGTCTTGTGTCTAGTGTATAGTGGTCATTGTTATGAGCCAAGTATATTGTGGTCATTGTCTTGTGTCTAGTGTATAGTGATCGTTGTCGTGTGTCTAGTGTATAGTGGTCATTGTCTTGTGTCTAGTATATAGTGGTCATTGTATTGTGTCTAGTGTACAGTGGTCATTTTCTTGTGTATAGTGTATAGTGGTCATTGTTCTGTAACTAGTGTATAATGGTCATTGTCTTGTGTATAGTGGACATTGTCATGTGTCTAGTGTATAGTGGTCATAGTCGTGTGTCTAGTGTATAGTGGACATTGTCTTGTGTCTAGTGTATAGTGTATAGTGGACATTGTCTTGTGTCTAGTGTATAGTGGTCATTGTTTTGTGTCAAGTGAATAGTTGACTTTGTCTTGTGACTAATGTATAGTGGTCATTGTCTTGAAACTAGTATATAGTGGTCATTGTCTTGTGTCTAGTTTATATTGGACATTGTCTTGTGCCTTGTGTATAGTGGTCATTGTCTTGTGATTAGTGTATAGTTGTCATTGTCTTGTGTCTAGTATATTATGGTCATTGTCTTATGTCTAGTGTATAGTGGTCATTGTCTTGTGTCAAGTGTATAGTGGTCATTGTCTTGTGTCTAGTGTATAGTGGTCATTGTCTTGTGTCTAGTGTATAGTAGACATTGTCTTGTGACTAGTGTATAGTGGACATTGCCTTGTGTCTAGTGTAGAGTGTTCATTGTCTTAAGTCTAGTGTATAGTGGTCATTGTCTTGTGACTAATGTATAGTGGTCATTGTTTTGTGTCTGGTGTATAGTGGACATTTCCTTGTGTCTAGTGTATAGTGGTCATTGTCTTGTGTCTAGTATATTGTGGTCATTGTATTGTGTCTAGTGTACAGTGGTCATTTTCTTGTGTATAGTGTATAGTGGTCATTGTCCTGTAACTAGTGTATAATGGTCATTGTCTTGTGTATAGTGGACATTGACATGTGTCTAGTGTATAGTGGTCATAGTCGTGTGTCTAGTGTATAGTGGACATTGTCTTGTGTCTAGTGTATAGTGTATAGTGGACATTGTCTTGTGTCTAGTGTATAGTGGTCATTGTTTTGTGTCAAGTGAATAGTTGACTTTGTCTTGTGACTAATGTATAGTGGTCATTGTCTTGTGTCTAGTGTATAGTGGTCATTGTCTTGAAACTAGTATATAGTGGTCATTGTCTTGTGTCTAGTTAATATTGGACATTGTCTTGTGCCTTGTGTATAGTGGTCATTGTCTTGTGACTAGTGTATAGTTGTCATTGTCTTGTGTCTATTATATTATGGTCATTGTCTTATGTCTAATGTATAGTGGTCATTGTCTTGTGTCAAGTGTATAGTGGTCATTGTCTTGTGTCTAGTGTAGTGTGGTCATTGTCTTGTGTCTAGTGTACAGTGGTCATTGTCTTGTGTCAGGTGTATAGTGGTCATTGTCTTGTGACTAGTGTATAGTTGTCATTGTCTTGTGTCTAGTATAATATGGTCATTGTCTTATGTCTAGTGTATAGTGGACGTTGTCTTGTGACTAGTGTATAGTGGTCATTGTCTTGTGTCTAGTTGTAGAGTGGACATTGTCTTGTTACTAGTGTATAGTGGACATTGCCTTGTGTCTAGTGTATAGTGGTCGTTGTCTTAAGTCTAGTATATAGTGGTCATTGTCTTGTGACTAATGTATAGTGGTCATTGTTTTGTGTCTAGTGTATAGTGGACATTTCCTTGTGTCTAGTGTATAGTGGTCATTGTCTTGTGTCTAGTGTATAGTGGTCATTGTCTTGTAACTAGTGTATAGTGGTCATTGTCTTGTAACTAGTGTATAGTGGACATTATCTTGTGTCTAGTGTTTATTGGACATTGTCGTTTGTGTAGTGTATAGTGGTCATAGTCTTGTGTTTAGAGTATAGTGGTCATTGTCTTGTGTCTAGTGTATAGTGGACATTGTCATGTGTCTAGTGTATAGTGGTCATTGTCTTGTGTCTAGTGAATAGTGGACATTGTCTTGTGTCTAGTGTATAGTGGACATCGTCTTGTGTCTAGTGTATAGTGGTCATTGTCTTGTGTCTAGTGTATAGTGGTCATTGTCATGTGTCTAGTGTATAGTGGACATTGTCTTGTGACTAGTGTATTGTGGTCATTGTCTTGTGTCTAGTGTATAGTGGACATTGTCATGTGTCTAGTGTATAGTGGTCATTGTCTTGTGTCTAGTGAATAGTAGACATTGTCTTGTGTCTAGTGTATAGTGGACATCGTCTTGTGTTTAGTGTATAGTGGTCATTGTCTTGTGTCTAGTGTATAGTGGACATTGTCTTGTGTCTAGTGTATAGTGGTCATTGTTTTGTGTCAAGTGAATAGTTGACTTTGTCTTGTGACTAATGTATAGTGGGCATTGTCTTGTGTCTAGTGTATAGTGGTCATTGTCTTGAAACTAGTATATAGGGGTCATTGTCTTGTGTCTAGTTAATATTGGACATTGTCTTGTGCCTTGTGTATAGTTGTCATTGTCTTGTGACTAGTGTATAGTTGTCATTGTCTTGTGTCTAGTGTATTATGGTCATTGTCTTATGTCTAGTGTATAGTGGTCATTGTCTTGTGTCAAGTGTATAGTGGTCATTGTCTTGTGTCTAGTGTATAGTGGTCATTATCTTTTGTCTAGTGTACAGTGGTCATTGTCTTGTGTCAAGTGTATAGTGGTCATTGTCTTGTGACTAGTGTATAGTTGTCATTGTCTTGTGTCTAGTATATTATGGTCATTGTCTTATGTCTAGTGTATAGTGGTCATTGTCTTGTGTGAAATGTATAGTGGTCATTGTCTTGTGTCTAGTGTATAGTGGTCATTGTCTTGTGTCTAGTGTATAGTGGTCATTGTCTTGTGTCTAGTGTATAGTGGAAATTGTCTTGTGACTAGTGTATAGTGGTCATTGTCTTGTGTCTAGTGTATAATGGTCATTGTCTTGTGTCTAGTGTATAGTGGTCATTGTCATGTGTCTAGTGTATAGTGGACATTGTCTTGTGACTAGTGTATTGTGGTCATTGTCTTGTGTCTAGTGTATAGTGGACATTGTTATATGTCTAGTGTATAGTGGTCATTGTCTTGTGTCTAGTGAATAGTGGACATTGTCTTGTGTCTAGTGTATAGTGGACATCGTCTTGTGTCTAGTGTATAGTGGTCATTGTCTTGTGTCTAGTGTATAGTGGACATTGTCTTGTGTCTAGTGTATAGTGGTCATTGTTTTGTGTCAAGTGAATAGTTGACTTTGTCTTGTGTCTAGTATATTATGGTCATTGTCTTATGTCTAGTGTATAGTGGTCATTGTCTTGTGTCAAGTGTATAGTGGTCATTGTCTTGTGTCTAGTGTATAGTGGTCATTGTCTTGTGTCTAGTGTATAGTGGACATTGTCTTGTGCCTAGTGTATAGTGGACATTGCCTTGTGTCTAGTGTAGAGTGTTCATTGTCTTAAGTCTAGTGTATAGTGGTCATTGTCTTGTGACTAATGTATAGTGGTCATTGTTTTGTGTCTGGTGTATAGTGGACATTTCCTTGTGTCTAGTGTATAGTGGTCATTTTCTTGTGTCTAGTGTATAGTGGTCATTGTCTTGCAACTAGTGTATAGTGGTCATTGTCTTGTAACTAGTGTATAGTGGACATTATCTTGTGTTTAGTGTTTAGTGGACATTGTCGTGTCTGTAGTGTATAGTGGTCATAGTCTTGTGTTTAGTGTATAGTGGTCATTGTCTTGTGTCTAGTGTATAGTGGACATTGTCATGTGTCTAGTGTATAGTGGTAATTGTCTTGTGTCTAGTGAATAGTGGACATTGTCTTGTGTCTAGTGTATAGTGGACATCGTGTTGTGTCTAGTGAATAGTGGTCATTGGCTTGTGTCTAGAGTATAGTGGACATTGTCCTGTGACTAGTGTATAGTGGACATTGTCCTGTGACTAGTGTATAGTGGTCATTGTCTTGTGTGAAATGTATAGTGGTCATTGTCTTGTATCTAGTCTATAGTTGTCATTGTCTTGTGTCTAGTGTATAGTGGACATTGTCTTGTGACTAGTGTATAGTGGTCATTGTCTTGTGTCTAGTGTATAGTGGTCATTGTCTTGTGTCTAGTGTATAGTGGTCATTGTCATGAGCCAAGTATATTGTGGTCATTGTCTTGTGTCTAGTGTAGAGTGATCGTTGTCGTGTGTCTAGTGTATAGTGGTCATTGTCTTGTGTCTAGTATATAGTGGTCATTGTATTGTGTCTAGTGTACAGTGGTCATTTTCTTGTGTATAGTGTATAGTGGTCATTGTTCTGTAACTAGTGTATAATGGTCATTGTCTTGTGTATAGTGGACATTGTCATGTGTCTAGTGTATAGTGGTCATAGTCGTGTGTCTAGTGTATAGTGGACATTGTCTTGTGTCTAGTGTATAGTGTATAGTGGACATTGTCTTGTGTCTAGTGTATAGTGGTCATTGTTTTGTGTCAAGTGAATAGTTGACTTTGTCTTGTGACTAATGTATAGTGGTCATTGTCTTGAAACTAGTATATAGTAGTCATTGTCTTGTGTCTAGTTAATATTGGACATTGTCTTGTGCCTTGTGTATAGTGGTCATTGTCTTGTGACTAGTGTATAGTTGTCATTGTCTTGTGTCTAGTATATTATGGTCATTGTCTTATGTCTAGTGTATAGTGGTCATTGTCTTGTGTCAAGTGTATAATGGTCATTGTCTTGTGTCTAGTGTAGTGTGGTCATTGTCTTGTGTCTAGTGTACAGTGGTCATTGTCTTGTGTCAGGTGTATAGTGGTCATTGTCTTGTGACTAGTGTATAGTTGTCATTGTCTTGTGTCTAGTATATTATGGTCATTGTCTTATGTCTAGTGTATAGTGGACGTTGTCTTATGACTAGTGTATAGTGGTCATTGTCTTGTGTCTAGTGTATAGTGGACATTGTCTTGTTACTAGTGTATAGTGGACATTGCCTTGTGTCTAGTGTATAGTGGTCATTGTCTTAAGTCTAGTATATAGTGGTCATTGTCTTGTCACTAATGTATAGTGGTCATTGTTTTGTGTCTAGTGTATAGTGGACATTTCCTTGTGTCTAGTGTATAGTGGTCATTGTCTTGTGTCTAGTGTATAGTGGTCATTGTCTTGTAACTAGTGTATAGTGGTCATTGTCTTGTAACTAGTGTATAGTGGACATTATCTTGTGTCTAGTGTTTAGTGGACATTGTCGTTTGTGTAGTGTATAGTGGTCATAGTCTTGTGTTTAGAGTATAGTGGTCATTGTCTTGTGTCTAGTGTATAGTAGACATTGTCATGTGTCTAGTGTATAGTGGTCATTGTCTTGTGTCTAGTGAATAGTGGACATTGTCTTGTGTCTAGTGTATAGTGGACATCGTCTTGTGCCTAGTGTATAGTGGTCTTTGGCTTGTGTCTAGTGTATAGTGGACATTGTCCTGTGACTAGTGTATAGTGGTCATTGTCTTGTGTGAAATGTATAGTCGTCATTGTCTTGTGTCTAGTGTATAGTGGTCATTGTCTTGTGTCTAGTGTATAGTGGTCATTGTCTTGTGTCTAGTGTATAGTGGACATTGTCTTGTGACTAGTGTATAGTGGTCATTGTCTTGTGTCTAGTGTATAATGGTCATTGTCTTGTGTCTAGTGTATAGTGGTCATTGGCATGTGTCTAGTGTATAGTGGACATTGTCTTGTGACTAGTGTATTGTGGTCATTGTTTTGTGTCTAGTGTATAGTGGTCATTGTCTTGTGTCTAGTGTATAGTGGTCATTGTCTTGTGTCTAGTTAATTTTGGACATTGTCTTGTGCCTTGTGTATAGTTGTCATTGTCTTGTGACTAGTGTATAGTTGTCATTGTCTTGTGTCTAGTGTATTATGGTCATTGTCTTATGTCTAGTGTATAGTGGTCATTGTCTTGTGTCACGTGTATAGTGGACATTGTCTTGTGTCTAGTGTACAGTGGTCATTGTCTTGTGTCAAGTGTATAGTGGCCATTGTCTTGTGATTAGTGTATAGTTGTCATTGTCTTGTGTCTAGTATATTATGGTCATTGTCTTATGTCAAGTGTATAGTGGTCATTGTCTTGTGTCAAGTGTATAGTGGTCATTGTCTTGTGTCTAGTGTATAGTGGTCATTGTCTTGTGTCTAGTGTATAGTAGACATTGTCTTGTGACTAGTGTATAGTGGACATTGCCTTGTGTCTAGTGTAGAGTGTTCATTGTCTTAAGTCTAGTGTATAGTGGTCATTGTCTTGTGACTAATGTATAGTGGTCATTGTTTTGTGTCTGGTGTATAGTGGACATTTCCTTGTGTCTAGTGTATAGTGGTCATTGTCTTGTGTCTAGTATATAGTGGTCATTGTATTGTGTCTAGTGTACAGTGGTCATTTTCTTGTGTATAGTGTATAGTGGTCATTGTCCTGTAACTAGTGTATAATGGTCATTGTCTTGTGTATAGTGGACATTGACATGTGTCTAGTGTATAGTGGTCATAGTCGTGTGTCTAGTGTATAGTGGACATTGTCTTGTGTCTAGTGTATAGTGTATAGTGGACATTGTCTTGTGTCTAGTGTATAGTGGACATTGTCTTGTGTCTAGTGTATAGTGGTCATTGTTTTGTGTCAAGTGAATAGTTGACTTTGTCTTGTGACTAATGTATAGTGGTCATTGTCTTGTGTCTAGTGTATAGTGGTCATTGTCTTGAAACTAGTATATAGTGGTCATTGTCTTGTGTCTAGTTAATATTGGACATTGTCTTGTGCCTTGTGTATAGTGGTCATTGTCTTGTGACTAGTGTATAGTTGTCATTGTCTTGTGTCTAGTATATTATGGTCATTGTCTTATGTCTAATGTATAGTGGTCATTGTCTTGTGTCAAGTGTATAGTGGTCATTGTCTTGTGTCTAGTGTAGTGTGGTCATTGTCTTGTGTCTAGTGTACAGTGGTCATTGTCTTGTGTCAGGTGTATAGTGGTCATTGTCTTGTGACTAGTGTATAGTTGTCATTGTCTTGTGTCTAGTATAATATGGTCATTGTCTTATGTCTAGTGTATAGTGGACGTTGTCTTGTGACTAGTGTATAGTGGTCATTGTCTTGTGTCTAGTGTATAGTGGACATTGTCTTGTTACTAGTGTATAGTGGACATTGCCTTGTGTCTAGTGTATAGTGGTCGTTGTCTTAAGTCTAGTATATAGTGGTCATTGTCTTGTGACTAATGTATAGTGGTCATTGTTTTGTGTCTAGTGTATAGTGGACATTTCCTTGTGTCTAGTGTATAGTGGTCATTGTCTTGTGTCTAGTGTATAGTGGTCATTGTCTTGTAACTAGTGTATAGTGGTCATTGTCTTGTAACTAGTGTATAGTGGACATTATCTTGTGTCTAGTGTTTATTGGACATTGTCGTTTGTGTAGTGTATAGTGGTCATAGTCTTGTGTTTAGAGTATAGTGGTCATTGTCTTGTGTCTAGTGTATAGTGGACATTGTCATGTGTCTAGTGTATAGTGGTCATTGTCTTGTGTCTAGTGAATAGTGGACATTGTCTTGTGTCTAGTGTATAGTGGACATCGTCTTGTGTCTAGTGTATAGTGGTCATTGTCTTGTGTCTAGTGTATAGTGGTCATTGTCATGTGTCTAGTGTATAGTGGACATTGTCTTGTGACTAGTGTATTGTGGTCATTGTCTTATGTCTAGTGTATAGTGGACATTGTCATGTGTCTAGTGTATAGTGGTCATTGTCTTGTGTCTAGTGAATAGTGGACATTGTCTTGTGTCTAGTGTATAGTGGACATCGTCTTGTGTTTAGTGTATAGTGGTCATTGTCTTGTGTCTAGTGTATAGTGGACATTGTCTTGTGTCTAGTGTATAGTGGTCATTGTTTTGTGTCAAGTGAATAGTTGACTTTGTCTTGTGACTAATGTATAGTGGGCATTGTCTTGTGTCTAGTGTATAGTGGTCATTGTCTTGAAACTAGTATATAGGGGTCATTGTCTTGTGTCTAGTTAATATTGGACATTGTCTTGTGCCTTGTGTATAGTTGTCATTGTCTTGTGACTAGTGTATAGTTGTCATTGTCTTGTGTCTAGTGTATTATGGTCATTGTCTTATGTCTAGTGTATAGTGGTCATTGTCTTGTGTCAAGTGTATAGTGGTCATTGTCTTGTGTCTAGTGTATAGTGGTCATTGTCTTTTGTCTAGTGTACAGTGGTCATTGTCTTGTGTCAAGTGTATAGTGGTCATTGTCTTGTGACTAGTGTATAGTTGTCATTGTCTTGTGTCTAGTATATTATGGTCATTGTCTTATGTCTAGTGTATAGTGGTCATTGTCTTGTGTGAAATGTATAGTGGTCATTGTCTTGTGTCTAGTGTATAGTGGTCATTGTCTTGTGTCTAGTGTATAGTGGTCATTGTCTTGTGTCTAGTGTATAGTGGACATTGTCTTGTGACTAGTGTATAGTGGTCATTGTCTTGTGTCTAGTGTATAATGGTCATTGTCTTGTGTCTAGTGTATAGTGGTCATTGTCATGTGTCTAGTGTATAGTGGACATTGTCTTGTGACTAGTGTATTGTGGTCATTGTCTTGTGTCTAGTGTATAGTGGACATTGTCATATGTCTAGTGTATAGTGGTCATTGTCTTGTGTCTAGTGAATAGTGGACATTGTCTTGTGTCTAGTGTATAGTGGACATCGTCTTGTGTCTAGTGTATAGTGGTCATTGTCTTGTGTCTAGTGTATAGTGGACATTGTCTTGTGTCTAGTGTATAGTGGTCATTGTTTTGTGTCAAGTGAATAGTTGACTTTGTCTTGTGTCTAGTATATTATGGTCATTGTCTTATGTCTAGTGTATAGTGGTCATTGTCTTGTGTCAAGTGTATAGTGGTCATTGTCTTGTGTCTAGTGTATAGTGGTCATTGTCTTGTGTCTAGTGTATAGTGGACATTGTCTTGTGCCTAGTGTATAGTGGACATTGCCTTGTGTCTAGTGTAGAGTGTTCATTGTCTTAAGTCTAGTGTATAGTGGTCATTGTCTTGTGACTAATGTATAGTGGTCATTGTTTTGTGTCTGGTGTATAGTGGACATTTCCTTGTGTCTAGTGTATAGTGGTCATTTTCTTGTGTCTAGTGTATAGTGGTCATTGTCTTGTAACTAGTGTATAGTGGTCATTGTCTTGTAACTAGTGTATAGTGGACATTATCTTGTGTTTAGTGTTTAGTGGACATTGTCGTGTCTGTAGTGTATAGTGGTCATAGTCTTGTGTTTAGTGTATAGTGGTCATTGTCTTGTGTCTAGTGTATAGTGGACATTGTCATGTGTCTAGTGTATAGTGGTAATTGTCTTGTGTCTAGTGAATAGTGGACATTGTCTTGTGTCTAGTGTATAGTGGACATCGTGTTGTGTCTAGTGTATAGTGGTCATTGGCTTGTGTCTAGAGTATAGTGGACATTGTCCTGTGACTAGTGTATACTGGACATTGTCCTGTGACTAGTGTATAGTGGTCATTGTCTTGTGTGAAATGTATAGTGGTCATTGTCTTGTGTCTAGTGTATAGTTGTCATTGTCTTGTGTCTAGTGTATAGTGGACATTGTCTTGTGACTAGTGTATAGTGGTCATTGTCTTGTGTCTAGTGTATAGTGGTCATTGTCTTGTGTCTAGTGTATAGTGGTCATTGTCATGAGCCAAGTATATTGTGGTCATTGTCTTGTGTCTAGTGTATAGTGATCGTTGTCGTGTGTCTAGTGTATAGTGGTCATTGTCTTGTGTCTAGTATATAGTGGTCATTGTATTGTGTCTAGTGTACAGTGGTCATTTTCTTGTGTATAGTGTATAGTGGTCATTGTTCTGTAACTAGTGTATAATGGTCATTGTCTTGTGTATAGTGGACATTGTCATGTGTCTAGTGTATAGTGGTCATAGTCGTGTGTCTAGTGTATAGTGGACATTGTCTTGTGTCTAGTGTATAGTGTATAGTGGACATTGTCTTGTGTCTAGTGTATAGTGGTCATTGTTTTGTGTCAAGTGAATAGTTGACTTTGTCTTGTGACTAATGTATAGTGGTCATTGTCTTGAAACTAGTATATAGTGGTCATTGTCTTGTGTCTAGTTAATATTGGACATTGTCTTGTGCCTTGTGTATAGTGGTCATTGTCTTGTGACTAGTGTATAGTTGTCATTGTCTTGTGTCTAGTATATTATGGTCATTGTCTTATGTCTAGTGTATAGTGGTCATTGTCTTGTGTCAAGTGTATAGTGGTCATTGTCTTGTGTCTAGTGTAGTGTGGTCATTGTCTTGTGTCTAGTGTACAGTGGTCATTGTCTTGTGTCAGGTGTATAGTGGTCATTGTCTTGTGACTAGTGTATAGTTGTCATTGTCTTGTGTCTAGTATATTATGGTCATTGTCTTATGCCTAGTGTATAGTGGACGTTGTCTTATGACTAGTGTATAGTGGTCATTGTCTTGTGTCTAGTGTATAGTGGACATTGTCTTGTTACTAGTGTATAGTGGACATTGCCTTGTGTCTAGTGTATAGTGGTCATTGTCTTAAGTCTAGTATATAGTGGTCATTGTCTTGTCACTAATGTATAGTGGTCATTGTTTTGTGTCTAGTGTATTGTGGACATTTCCTTGTGTCTAGTGTATAGTGGTCATTGTCTTGTGTCTAGTGTATAGTGGTCATTGTCTTGTAACTAGTGAATAGTGGTCATTGTCTTGTAACTAGTGTATAGTGGACATTATCTTGTGTCTAGTGTTTAGTGGACATTGTCGTTTGTGTAGTGTATAGTGGTCATAGTCTTGTGTTTAGAGTATAGTGGTCATTGTCTTGTGTCTAGTGTATAGTAGACATTGTCATGTGTCTAGTGTATAGTGGTCATTGTCTTGTGTCTAGTGAATAGTGCACATTGTCTTGTGTCTAGTGTATAGTGGACATCGTCTTGTGCCTAGTGTATAGTGGTCTTTGGCTTGTGTCTAGTGTATAGTGGACATTGTCCTGTGACTAGTGTATAGTGGTCATTGTCTTGTGTGAAATGTATAGTGGTCATTGTCTTGTGTCTAGTGTATAGTGGTCATTGTCTTGTGTCTAGTGTATAGTGGTCATTGTCTTGTGTCTAGTGTATAGTGGACATTGTCTTGTGACTAGTGTATAGTGGTCATTGTCTTGTGTCTAGTGTATAATGGTCATTGTCTTGTGTCTAGTGTATAGTGGTCATTGGCATGTGTCTAGTGTATAGTGGACATTGTCTTGTGACTAGTGTATTGTGGTCATTGTCTTGTGTCTAGTGTATAGTGGTCATTGTCTTGTGTCTAGTGTATTGTGGTCATTGTCTTGTGTCTAGTGTATAGTGGACATTGTCTTGTGACTAGTGTATAGTGGTCATTGTCTTGTGTCTAGTGTATAGTGGTCATTGTCATGTGTCTAGTGTATAGTGGACATTGTCTTGTGACTAGTGTATTTTGGTCATTGTCTTGTGTCTAGTGTATAGTGGACATTGTCATGTGTCTAGTGTATAGTGGTCATTGTCTTGTGTCTAGTGAATAGTGGACATTGTCTTGTGTCTAGTGTATAGTGGATATCGTCTTGTGTCTAGTGTATAGTGGTCATTGTCTTGTGTCTAGTGTATAGTGGACATTGTCTTGTGTCTAGTGTATAGTGGTCATTGTTTTGTGTCAAGTGAATAGTTGACTTTGTCTTGTGACTAATGTATAGTTGTCATTGTCTTGTGTCTAGTGTATAGTGGTCATTGTCTTGAAACTAGTATATAAGGGTCATTGTCTTGTGTCTAGTTAATTTTGGACATTGTCTTGTGCCTTGTGTATAGTTGTCATTGTCTTGTGACTAGTGTATAGTTGTCATTGTCTTGTGTCTAGTGTATTATGGTCATTGTCTTATGTCTAGTGTATAGTGGTCATTGTCTTGTGTCAAGTGTATAGTGGTCATTGTCTCGTGTTTAGTGTATAGTGGACATTGTCTTGTGTCTAGTGTACAGTGGTCATTGTCTTGTGTCAAGTGTATAGTGGTCATTGTCTTGTGATTAGTGTATAGTTGTCATTGTCTTGTGTCTAGTATATTATGGTCATTGTCTTATGTCTAGTGTATAGTGGTCATTGTCTTGTGTCAAGTGTATAGTGGTCATTGTCTTGTGTCTAGTGTATAGTGGTCATTGTCTTGTGTCTAGTGTATAGTAGACATTGTCTTGTGACTAGTGTATAGTGGACATTGCCTTGTGTCTAGTGTAGAGTGTTCATTGTCTTAAGTCTAGTGTATAGTGGTCATTGTCTTGTGACTAATGTATAGTGCTCATTGTTTTGTGTCTGGTGTATAGTGGACATTTCCTTGTGTCTAGTGTATAGTGGTCATTGTCTTGTGTCTAGTGTATAGTGGTCATTGTCTTGTAACTAGTGTATAGTGGTCATTGTCTTGTAACTAGTGTATAGTGGACATTATCTTGTGTCTAGTTTTTAGTGGACATTGTCGTGTCTGTAGTGTATAGTGGTCATAGTCTTGTGTTTAGTGTATAGTGGTCATTGTCTTGTGTCTAGTGTATAGTGGACATTGTCATGTGTCTAGTGTATAGTGGTCATTGTCTTGTGTCTAGTGTATAGTGGACATCGTCTTGTGTCTAGTGTATAGTGGTCTTTGGCTTGTGTCTAGTGTATAGTGGACATTGTCCTGTGACTAGTGTATAGTGGTCATTGTCTTGTGAATAGTGTATAGTGGTCATTGTCTTGTGTCTAGTGTATAGTGGACATTGCCATGTGTCTAGTGTATAGTGGTCATTGTCTTGTGTCTAGTGAATAGTGGACATTGTCTTGTGTCTAGTGTATAGTGGACATCGTCTTGTGTCTAGTGTATAGTGGTCATTGGCTTGTGTCTAGTGTATAGTGGACATTGTCATGTGTCTAGTGTATAGTGGTCATTGTCTTGTGTCTAGTGAATAGTGGACATTGTCTTGTGTCTAGTGTATAGTGGACATCGTCTTGTGTCTAGTGTATAGTGGTCTTTGGCTTGTGTCTAGTGTATAGTGGACATTGTCCTGTGACTAGTGTATAGTGGTCATTGTCTTGTGTGAAATGTATAGTGGTCATTGTCTTGTGTCTAGTGTATAGTGGTCATTGTCTTGTGTCTAGTGTATAGTGGACATTGTCTTGTGACTAGTGTATAGTGGTCATTGTCTTGTGTCTAGTGTATAGTGGTCATTGTCTTGTGTCTAGTGTATAGTGGTCATTGTCATGAGCCAAGTATATTGTGGTCATTGTCTTGTGTCTAGTGTATAGTGATCATTGTCGTGTGTCTAGTGTATAGTGGTCATTGTCTTGTGTCTAGTATATAGTGGTCATTGTATTGTGTCTAGTGTACAGTGGTCATTTTCTTGTGTATAGTGTATAGTGGTCATTGTCCTGTAACTAGTGTATAATGGTCATTGTCTTGTGTATAGTGGACATTGTCATGTGTCTAGTGTATAGTGGTCATAGTCGTGTGTCTAGTGTATAGTGGACATTGTCCTGTGTCTAGTGTATAGTGTATAGTGGACATTGTCTTGTGTCTAGTGTATAGTGGTCATTGTTTTGTGTCAAGTGAATAGTTGACTTTGTCTTGTGACTAATGTATAGTGGTCATTGTCTTGTGTCTAGTGTATAGTGGTCATTGTCTTGAAACTAGTATATAGTGGTCATTGTCTTGTGTCTAGTTAATATTGGACATTGTCTTGTGCCTTGTGTATAGTGGTCATTGTCTTGTGACTAGTGTATAGTTGTCATTGTCTTGTGTCTAGTATATTATGGTCATTGTCTTATGTCTAATGTATAGTGGTCATTGTCTTGTGTCAAGTGTATAGTGGTCATTGTCTTGTGTCTAGTGTAGTGTGGTCATTGTCTTGTGTCTAGTGTACAGTGGTCATTGTCTTGTGTCAGGTGTATAGTGGTCATTGTCTTGTGACTAGTGTATAGTTGTCATTGTCTTGTGTCTAGTATATTATGGTCATTGTCTTATGTCTAGTGTATAGTGGACGTTGTCTTGTGACTAGTGTATAGTGGTGATTGTCTTGTGTCTAGTGTATAGTGGACATTCTCTTGTTAGTAGTGTATAGTGGACATTGCCTTGTGTCTAGTGTATAGTGGTCATTGTCTTAAGTCTAGTATATAGTGGTCATTGTCTTGTGACTAATGTATAGTGGTCATTGTTTTGTGTCTAGTGTATAGTGGACATATCCTTGTGTCTAGTGTATAGTGGTCATTGTCTTGTGTCTAGTGTATAGTGGTCATTGTCTTGTAACTAGTGTATAGTGGTCATTGTCTTGTAACTAGTGTATAGTGGACTTTATCTTGTGTCTAGTGTTTATTGGACATTGTCGTTTGTGTAGTGTATAGTGGTCATAGTCTTGTGTTTAGAGTATAGTGGTCATTGTCTTGTGTCTAGTGTATAGTGGACATTGTCATGTGTCTAGTGTATAGTGGTCATTGTCTTGTGTCTAGTGAATAGTGGACATTGTCTTGTGTCTAGTGTATAGTGGACATCGTCTTGTGTCTAGTGTATAGTGGTCATTGGCTTGTGTCTAGTGTATAGTGGACATTGTCCTGTGACTAGTGTATAGTGGTCATTGTCTTGTGTGAAATGTATAGTGGTCATTGTCTTGTGTCTAGTGTATAGTGGTCATTGTCTTGTGTCTAGTGTATAGTGGTCATTGTCTTGTGTCTAGTGTATAGTGGACATTGTCTTGTGACTAGTGTATTGTGGTCATTGTCTTGTGTCTAGTGTATAGTGGACATTGTCATGTGTCTAGTGTATAGTGGTCATTGTCTTGTGTCTAGTGAATAGTGGACATTGTCTTGTGTCTAGTGTATAGTGGACATCGTCTTGAGTCTAGTGTATAGTGGTCATTGTCTTGTGTCTAGTGTATAGTGGACATTGTCTTGTGTCTAGTGTATAGTGGTCATTGTTTTGTGTCAAGTGAATAGTTGACTTTGTCTTGTGACTAATGTATAGTGGGCATTGTCTTGTGTCTAGTGTATAGTGGTCATTGTCTTGAAACTAGTATATAGGGGTCATTGGCTTGTGTCTAGTTAATATTGGACATTGTCTTGTGCCTTGTGTATAGTTGTCATTGTCTTGTGACTAGCGTATAGTTGTCATTGTCTTGTGTCTAGTGTATTATGGTCATTGTCTTATGTCTAGTGTATAGTGGTCATTGTCTTGTGTCAAGTGTATAGTGGTCATTGTCTTGTGTCTAGTGTATAGTGGTCATTGTCTTTTGTCTAGTGTACAGTGGTCATTGTCTTGTGTCAAGTGTATAGAGGTCATTGTCTTGTGACTAGTGTATAGTTGTCATTGACTTGTGTCTAGTATATTATGGTCATTGTCTTATGTCTAGTGTATAGTGGTCATTGTCTTGTGTGAAATGTATAGTGGTCATTGTCTTGTGTCTAGTGTATAGTGGTCATTGTCTTGTGTCTAGTGTATAGTGGTCATTGTCTTGTGTCTAGTGTATAGTGGACATTGTCTTGTGACTAGTGTATAGTGGTCATTGTCTTGTGTCTAGTGTATAATGGTCATTGTCTTGTGTCTAGTGTATAGTGGTCATTGTCATGTGTCTAGTGTATAGTGGACATTGTCTTGTGACTAGTGTATTGTGGTCATTGTCTTGTGTCTAGTGTATAGTGGACATTGTCATATGTCTAGTGTATAGTGGTCATTGTCTTGTGTCTAGTGAATAGTGGACATTGTCTTGTGTCTAGTGTATAGTGGACATCGTCTTGTGTCTAGTGTATAGTGGTCATTGTCTTGTGTCTAGTGTATAGTGGACATTGTCTTGTGTCTAGTGTATAGTGGTCATTGTTTTGTGTCAAGTGAATAGTTGACTTTGTCTTGTGACTAATGTATAGTGGTCATTGTCTTGTGTCTAGTGTATAGTGGTCATTGTCTTGAAACTAGTATATAGGGGTCATTGTCTTGTGTCTAGTTAATATTGGACATTGTCTTGTGCCTTGTGTATAGTTGTCATTGTCTTGTGACTAGTGTATAGTTGTCATTGTCTTGTGTCTAGTGTATTATGGTCATTGTCTTATGTCTAGTGTATAGTGGTCATTGTCTTGTGTCAAGTGTATAGTGGTCATTGTCTTGTGTCGAGTGTATACTGGTCATTGTCTTGGGTCTAGTGTACAGTGGTCATTGTCTTGTGTCAAGTGTATAGTAGTCATTGTCTTGTGACTAGTGTATAGTTGTCATTGTCTTGTGTCTAGTATATTATGGTCATTGTCTTATGTCTAGTGTATAGTGGTCATTGTCTTGTGTCAAGTGTATAGTGGTCATTGCCTTGTGTCTAGTGTATAGTGGTCATTGTCTTGTGTCTAGTGTATAGTGGACATTGTCTTGTGCCTAGTGTATAGTGGACATTGCCTTGTGTCTAGTGTAGAGTGTTCATTGTCTTAAGTCTAGTGTATAGTGGTCATTGTCTTGTGACTAATGTATAGTGGTCATTGTTTTGTGTCTGGTGTATAGTGGACATTTCCTTGTGTCTAGTGTATAGTGGTCATTGTCTTGTGTCTAGTGTATAGTGGTCATTGTCTTGTAACTAGTGTATAGTGGTCATTGTCTTGTAACTAGTGTATAGTGGACATTATCTTGTGTCTAGTGTTTAGTGGACATTGTCGTGTCTGTAGTGTATAGTGGTCATAGTCTTGTGTTTAGTGTATAGTGGTCATTGTCTTGTGTCTAGTGTGTAGTGGGCATTGTCATGTGTCTAGTGTATAGTGGTAATTGTCTTGTGTCTAGTGAATAGTGGACATTGTCTTGTGTCTAGTGTATAGTGGACATCGTCTTGTGTCTAGTGTATAGTGGTCATTGGCTTGTGTCTAGAGTATAGTGGACATTGTCCTGTGACTAGTGTATAGCGGACATTGTCCTGTGACTAGTGTATAGTGGTCATTGTCTTGTGTGAAATGTATAGTGGTCATTGTCTTGTGTCTAGTGTATAGTTGTCATTGTCTTGTGTCTAGTGTATAGTGGACATTGTCTTGGGACTAGTGTATAGTGGTCATTGTCTTGTGTCTAGTGTATAGTGGTCATTGTCTTGTGTCTAGTGTATAGTGGTCATTGTCATGAGCCAAGTATATTGTGGTCATTGTCTTGTGTCTAGTGTATAGTGATCATTGTCGTGTGTCTAGTGTATAGTGGTCATTGTCTTGTGTCTAGTATATAGTGGTCATTGTATTGTGTCTAGTGTACAGTGGTCATTTTCTTGTGTATAGTGTATAGTGGTCATTGTCCTGTAACTAGTGTATAATGGTCATTGTCTTGTGTATAGTGGACATTGTCATGTGTCTAGTGTATAGTGGTCATAGTCGTGTGTCTAGTGTATAGTGGACATTGTCTTGTGTCTAGTGTATAGTGGACATTGTCTTGTGTCTAGTGTATAGTGGTCATTGTTTTGTGTCAAGTGAATAGTTGACTTTGTCTTGTGACTAATGTATAGTGGTCATTGTCTTGAAACTAGTATATAGTGGTCATTGTCTTGTGTCTAGTAAATATTGGACATTGTCTTGTGCCTTGTGTATAGTGGTCATTGTCTTGTGACTAGTGTATAGTTGTCATTGTCTTGTGTCTAGTATATTATAGTCATTGTCTTATGTCTAGTGTATAGTGGTCATTGTCTTGTGTCTAGTGAATAGTGGACATTGTCTTGTGTCTAGTGTATAGTGGACATCGTCTTGTGCCTAGTGTATAGTGGTCTTTGGCTTGTGTCTAGTGTATAGTGGACATAGTCCTGTGACTAGTGTATAGTGGTCATTGTCTTGTGTGAAATGTATAGTGGTCATTGTCTTGTGTCTAGTGTATAGTGGTCATTGTCTTGTGTCTAGTGTATAGTGGACATTGTCTTGTGACTAGTGTATAGTGGTCATTGTCTTGTGTCTAGTGTATAATGGTCATTGTCTTGTGTCTAGTGTATAGTGGCCATTGGCATGTGTCTAGTGTATAGTGGACATTGTCTTGTGACTAGTGTATTGTGGTCATTGTCTTGTGTCTAGTGTATAGTGGACATTGTCATGTGTCTAGTGTATAGTGGTCATTGTCTTGTGTCTAGTGAATAGTGGACATTGTCTTGTGTCTAGTGTATAGTGGACATCGTCTTGTGTCTAGTGTATAGTGGTCATTGTCTTGTGTCTAGTGTATAGTGGACATTGTCTTGTGTCTAGTGTATAGTGGTCATTGTTTTGTGTCAAGTGAATAGTTGACTTTGTCTTGTGACTAATGTATAGTGGTCATTGTCTTGTGTCTAGTGTATAGTGGTCATTGTCTTGAAACTAGTATATAGGGGTATTGTCTTGTGTCTAGTTAATATTGGACATTGTCTTGTGCCTTGTGTATAGTTGTCATTGTCTTGTGACTAGTGTATAGTTGTCATTGTCTTGTGTCTAGTGTATTATGGTCATTGTCTTATGTCTAGTGTATAGTGGTCATTGTCTTGTGTCAAGTGTATAGTGGTCATTGTCTTGTGTCTAGTGTATAGTGGTCATTGTCTTGTGTCTAGTGTACAGTGGTCATTGTCTTGTGTCAAGTGTATAGTGGTCATTGTCTTGTGACTAGTGTATAGTTGTCATTGTCTTGTGTCTAGTATATTATGGTCATTGTCTTATGTCTAGTGTATAGTGGTCATTGTCTTGTGTCAAGTGTATAGTGGTCATTGTCTTGTGTCTAGTGTATAGTGGTCATTGTCTTGTGTCTAGTGTATAGTGGACATTGTCTTGTGACTAGTGTATAGTGGACATTGCCTTGTGTCTAGTGTAGAGTGTTCATTGTCTTAAGTCTAGTGTATAGTGGTCATTGTCTTGTGACTAATGTATAGTGGTCATTGTTTTGTGTCTGGTGTATAGTGGACATTTCCTTGTGTCTAGTGTATAGTGGTCATTGTCTTGTGTCTAGTGTATAGTGGTCATTGTCTTGTAACTAGTGTATAGTGGTCATTGTCTTGTAACTAGTGTATAGTGGACATTATCTTGTGTCTAGTGTTTAGTGGACAT
Source organism: Procambarus clarkii (assembly GCF_040958095.1). NCBI lineage: Eukaryota > Metazoa > Arthropoda > Malacostraca > Decapoda > Cambaridae > Procambarus > Procambarus clarkii. The sequence continues at coordinate 35,196,920 of NC_091207.1, forward strand.
TGTCGTGTGTGTAGTGTATAGTGGTCATTATCTTGTGTTTAGTGTATAGTTGTCATTGTCTTGTGTCTAATGTATAATTGTTATTGTCTTGTGTCAAATGTATAGTGGAGATTGTCTTGTGACTAGTGTATAGTGGTCATTGTCTTGTGTCTAGTGTATGGTGGTCATTGTCTTGTGTCTAGTGTATGGTGGTCATTGTCTTGTGTCTAGTGTATAGTGGTCATTGTCATGAGTCTAGTGTATAGTGGTCATTGTCTTGTGTCTAGTGTATAGTGGTCATTGTCTTGTGACAAGTGTATAGTGGTCATTGTCTTGTGTCTTGTGTATAATGGTCATTGTCTTGTGTCTAGTGTATAATGGCCATTGTCTTGTGTCTAGTGAATAGTGGTCATTGTCTTGTGTCAAGTGTATAGTGGTCATTGTCTTGTGTCTAGTGTATAGAGGTCATTATCTTGTGTCTAGTGTATAGTGGACATTGTCTTGTGACTAGTGTATAGTGGTCATTGTCTTGTGTCTAGTGTATAATGGTCATTGTCTTGTGTCTACTGTATAATGGCCATTGTCTTGTGTCTAGTGTATAGTGGTCATTGTCTTTTGTCAAGTGTATAATGGGCATTATCTTGTGACTAATGTATAGTGGTCATTGTCTTGTGTCTAGTGTATAGTGGTCATTGTCTTGTGTCTAGTGTATAGTGGTCATTGTCTTGTGTCTAGTGTATAGTGGACATTGTCTTGTGACTAGTGTATAGTGGTCATTGTCTTGTGTCTAGTGTATAATGGTCATTGTCTTGTGTCTAGTGTATAGTGGTCATTGTCTTGTGTCAAGTGTATAGTGGGCATTGTCTTGTGACTAATGTATAGTGGTCGTTGTCTTGTGTCTAGTGTATAGTGGTCATTGTCTTGTGTCTAGTGTATAGTGGTCATTAAGTTCTGTATAATGGACATTGCCTTGTCACTAGTGTATAGTGGTCATTGTCTTGTGACTACTGTATAGTGGACATTGTCTTGTGTCTAGTGTATAGTGGTCATTGTCTTGTGTCTAGTGTACAGTGAACATTATCTTATCACTAGTGTATGGTGGTCATTGTCTTGTATCTAGTGTATAGTGGTCATTGTCTTGTGACTAGTGTATAGTGGTCATTGTTTTGTGTCTAGTGTATAGTGGTCATTGTCTTGTGTCTAATGTATAGTGGTCATTGTCATGTGCCTAGTATATTGTGGTCATTGTCTTGTGTCTAGTGTATAGTGGTCATTGTCTTGTGTCTAGTGTATAGTGGTCATTGTCTTGTGTCTAGTGTACAGTGGTCATTGTCTTGTGTCAGGTGTATAGTGGACATTGTGTTGTGACTAGTGTATAGTGGACATTGTCTTGTGAGTAGTGAATAGTGGACATTGCCTTGTGTCTAGTGTATAGTGGTCATTGTCTTGTGTCTAATGTATAGTGGTCATTGTCATGTGCCTAGTATATTGTGGTCATTGTCTTGTGTCTAGTGTATAGTGGTCATTGTCTTGTGTCTAGTGTATAGTGGTCATTGTCTTGTGTCTAGTGTACAGTGGTCATTGTCTTGTGTCAGGTGTATAGTGGACATTGTGTTGTGACTAGTGTATAGTGGACATTGTCTTGTGAGTAGTGAATAGTGGACATTGCCTTGTGTCTAGTGTATAGTGGTCATTGTCTTGTGTCTAGTGTATAGTGGTCATTATTTTGTGACAAGTGTATAGTTGTCATTGTCTTATGTATAGTGTATAGTGAACATTGTCTTGTGTCTTGTGAATAGTGGACATTGTCTTCCGTCTAGTGTATAGTTGTCATTGACTTGTAACTATTGTATAGTGGTCATTGTCTTATGTCTAGTGCATAGTGGACATTGTCTTCTGTCTAGTGTATAGTGGACATTGTGTTGTGACTAGTGTATAGGGATCATTGTCTTGTGACTAGTGTATAGTGGTATTTGTCTTTTGACTAGTGTATAGTGGTCATTGTTTTGTGTCTAGTGTATAGTGGTCATTGTCTTGTGTCTAGTGAATAGTGGTCATTGTCATGTGCCTAGTATATTTTGGTCATTGTCTTGTGTCTAGTGTATAATGGTCATTGTCTTGTGTCTAGTGTATAGTGGTCATTGTCTTGTGTCTAGTGTATAGTGGTCATTTTATTATGTCTAGTGTACAGTGGTCATTTTCTTGTGTATAGTGTATAGTGGTCATTGTCTTGTGTATAGTGGACATTGTCATGTGTCTAGTGAATAGTGGTCATTGTCTTGTGTCTAGTGTATAGTGGACATTGTCTTGTGTCTAGTGTATAGTGGACATTGCCTTGTGTCTAGTATATAGTGGACATTGTCTTGTGTCTAGTGTATAGTGGTCATTGTTTTGTGTCAAGTGAATAGTTGACTTTGTCTTGTGACTAATGTATAGTGGTCATTGTCTTGTGTCTAGAGTATAGTGGTCATTGTCTTGAAACTAGTATATAGTGGTCATTGTCTTGTGTCTAGTTAATATTGGACATTGTCTTGTGCTTTGTGTATAGTTGTCATTGTCTTGTGACTAGTGTATAGTTGTCATTGTTTTGTGTCTAGTGTATTATGGTCATTGTCTTATGTCTAGTGTATAGTGTTCATTGTCTTGTGTCAAGTGTATAGTGGTCATTGTCTTGTGTCTAGTGTATAGTGGTCATTGTCTTGTGTCTAGTGTACAGTGGTCATTGTCTTGTGTCAAGTGTAGAGTGGTCATTGTCTTGTGACTAGTGTATAGTTGTCATTGTCTTTTGTCTAGTATATTATGGTCATTGTCTTATGTCTAGTGTATAGTGTTCATTGTCTTGTGTCAAGTGTATAGTGGTCATTGTCTTGTGTCTAGTGTATAGTGGTCATTGTCTTGTGTCTAGTGTATAGTGGACATTGTCTTGTGACTAGTGTATAGTGGTCATTGTCTTGTGTCTAGTGTATAGTGGACATTGTCTTGTGACTAGTGTATAGTGGACATTACCTTGTGTCTAGTGTTTAGTGTTCATTGTCTTAAGTCTAGTGTATAGTGGTCATTGTTTTGTAACTAGTGTATACTGGTCATTGTCTTGTGTCTAGTGTATAGTGGTCATTATTTTGTGACTATTGTATAGTTGTCATTGACTTATGTATAGTGTATAGTGAACATTGTCTTGTGTCTTGTGAATAGTGGACATTGTCTTCCGTCTAGTGTATAGTTGTCATTGACTTGTAACTATTGTATAGTGGTCATTGTCTTATGTCTAGTGCATAGTGGACATTGTCTTCTGTCTAGTGTATAGTGGACATTGTGTTGTGACTAGTGTATAGGGATCATTGTCTTGTGACTAGTGTATAGTGGTATTTGTCTTTTGACTAGTGTATAGTGGTCATTGTTTTGTGTCTAGTGTATAGTGGTCATTGTCTTGTGTCTAGTGAATAGTGGTCATTGTCATGTGCCTAGTATATTTTGGTCATTGTCTTGTGTCTAGTGTATAATGGTCATTGTCTTGTGTCTAGTGTATAGTGGTCATTGTCTTGTGTCTAGTGTATAGTGGTCATTTTATTGTGTCTAGTGTACAGTGGTCATTTTCTTGTGTATAGTGTATAGTGGTCATTGTCTTGTGTATAGTGGACATTGTCATGTGTCTAGTGTATAGTGGTCATTGTCTTGTGTCTAGTGTATAGTGGTCATTTTATTGTGTCTAGTGTACAGTGGTCATTTTCTTGTGTATAGTGTATAGTGGTCATTGTCTTGTGTATAGTGGACATTGTCATGTGTCTAGTGTATAGTGGTCATTGTCTTGTGTCTAGTGTATAGTGGACATTGTCTTGTGTCTAGTGTATAGTGGACATTGCCTTGTGTCTAGTATATAGTGGACATTGTCTTGTGTCTAGTGTATAGTGGTCATTGTTTTGTGTCAAGTGAATAGTTGACTTTGTCTTGTGACTAATGTATAGTGGTCATTGTCTTGTGTCTAGAGTATAGTGGTCATTGTCTTGAAACTAGTATATAGTGGTCATTGTCTTGTGTCTAGTTAATATTGGACATTGTCTTGTGCTTTGTGTATAGTTGTCATTGTCTTGTGACTAGTGTATAGTTGTCATTGTCTTGTGTGTAGTGTATTATGGTCATTGTCTTATGTCTAGTGTATAGTGTTCATTGTCTTGTGTCAGGTGTATAGTGGTCATTGTCTTGTGTCTAGTGTATAGTGGTCATTGTCTTGTGTCTAGTGAACAGTGGTCATTGTCTTGTGTCAAGTGTATAGTGGTCATTGTCTTGTGACTAGTGTATAGTTGTCATTGTCTTTTGTCTAGTATATTATGGTCATTGTCTTATGTCTAGTGTATAGTGTTCATTGTCTTGTGTCAAGTGTATAGTGGTCATTGTCTTGTGTCTAGTGTATAGTGGTCATTGTCTTGTGTCTAGTGTATAGTGGACATTGTCTTGTGACTAGTGTATAGTGGTCATTGTCTTGTGTCTAGTGTATAGTGGACATTGTCTTGTGACTAGTGTATAGTGGACATTGCCTTGTGTCTAGTGTATAGTGGTCATTGTCTTAAGTCTAGTATATTGTGGTCATTGTCTTGTGACTAATGTATAGTGGTCATTATTTTGTGTCTAGTGTATGGTGGACATTTCCTTGTGTATAGTGGTCATTGTCTTGTGTCTAGTGTATAGTGGTCATTGTCTTGTAACTAGTGTATAGTGGACATTATCTTGTGTCTAGTGTTTAGTGGACATTGTCGTGTGTGTAGTGTATAGTGGTCATAGTCTTGTGTTTAGTGTATAGTGGTCATTGTTTTGTGTCTAGTGTATAGTGGACATTGTCATGTGTCTAGTGTATAGTGGTCATTGTCTTGTGTCTAGTGAAAAGTGGACATTGTCTTGTGTCTAGTGTATAGTGGACATCGTCTTGTGTCTAGTGTATAGTGGTCATTGGCTTGTGTCTAGTGTATAGTGGACATTGTCCTGTGACTAGTGTATAGTGGTCATTGTCTTGTGTGAAATGTATAGTGGTCATTGTCTTGTGTCTAGTGTATAGTGGTCATTGTCTTGTGTCTAGTGTATAGTGGACATTGTCTTGTGACTAGTGTATAGTGGTCATTGTCTTGTGTCTAGTGTATAGTGGTCATTTTCTTGTGTATAGTGTATAGTGGTCATTGTCTTGTGTATAGTGGACATTGTCATGTGTCTAGTGTATAGTGGTCATTGTCTTGTGTCTAGTGTATAGTGGACATTGTCTTGTGTCTAGTGTATTGGGGTCATTGTCTTGTGTCTAGTGTATAGTGGTCATTGAGTTCTGTATAATGGACATTGTCTTGTCACTAGTGTATAGTGGTCATTGTCTTGTGACTACTGTATAGTGGACATTGTCTTGTGTCTAGTGTATAGTGGTCATTGTCTTGTGTCTAGTGTACAGTGAACATTATCTTATAGCTAGTGTATGGTGGTCATTGTCTTGTATCTAGTGTAAAGTGGTCATTATTTTGTGACTAGTGTATGGTGGTCATTGTCTTGTGTATAGTGGACATTGTCTTGTGACTTGTGTATAGTGTACATTGCCTTGTGTATAGTGTACATTGCTTTGTGTCTAGTGTATAGTGGTCATTGTATTGTGTCTAGTGTATAGTGGTCATTGTCTTGTGACTACTGTATAGTGGTCATTGTCTTGTGTCTAGTGTATAGTGGTCATTATTTTGTGACAAGTGTATAGTTGTCATTGTCTTATGTATAGTGTATAGTGAACATTGTCTTGTGTCTTGTGAATAGTGGACATTGTCTTCCGTCTAGTGTATAGTTGTCATTGACTTGTAACTATTGTATAGTGGTCATTGTCTTATGTCTAGTGCATAGTGGACATTGTCTTCTGTCTAGTGTATAGTGGACATTGTGTTGTGACTAGTGTATAGGGATCATTGTCTTGTGACTAGTGTATAGTGGTATTTGTCTTTTGACTAGTGTATAGTGGTCATTGTTTTGTGTCTAGTGTATAGTGGTCATTGTCTTGTGTCTAGTGAATAGTGGTCATTGTCATGTGCCTAGTATATTTTGGTCATTGTCTTGTGTCTAGTGTATAATGGTCATTGTCTTGTGTCTAGTGTATAGTGGTCATTGTCTTGTGTCTAGTGTATAGTGGTCATTTTATTGTGTCTAGTGTACAGTGGTCATTTTCTTGTGTATAGTGTATAGTGGTCATTGTCTTGTGTATAGTGGACATTGTCATGTGTTTAGTGAATAGTGGTCATTGTCTTCTGTCTAGTGTATAGTGGACATTGTCTTGTGTCTAGTGTATAGTGGACATTGCCTTGTGTCTAGTATATAGTGGACATTGTCTTGTGTCTAGTGTATAGTGGTCATTGTTTTGTGTCAAGTGAATAGTTGACTTTGTCTTGTGACTAATGTATAGTGGTCATTGTCTTGTGTCTAGAGTATAGTGGTCATTGTCTTGAAACTAGTATATAGTGGTCATTGTCTTGTGTCTAGTTAATATTGGACATTGTCTTGTGCTTTGTGTATAGTTGTCATTGTCTTGTGACTAGTGTATAGTTGTCATTGTTTTGTGTCTAGTGTATTATGGTCATTGTCTTATGTCTAGTGTATAGTGTTCATTGTCTTGTGTCAAGTGTATAGTGGTCATTGTCTTGTGTCTAGTGTATAGTGGTCATTGTCTTGTGTCTAGTGTACAGTGGTCATTGTCTTGTGTCAAGTGTAGAGTGGTCATTGTCTTGTGACTAGTGTATAGTTGTCATTGTCTTTTGTCTAGTATATTATGGTCATTGTCTTATGTCTAGTGTATAGTGTTCATTGTCTTGTGTCAAGTGTATAGTGGTCATTGTCTTGTGTCTAGTGTATAGTGGTCATTGTCTTGTGTCTAGTGTATAGTGGACATTGTCTTGTGACTAGTGTATTGTGGTCATTGTCTTGTGTCTAGTGTATAGTGGACATTGTCTTGTGACTAGTGTATAGTGGACATTGCCTTGTGTCTAGTGTTTAGTGTTCATTGTCTTAAGTCTAGTGTATAGTGGTCATTGTCTTGTAACTAGTGTATACTGGTCATTGTCTTGTGTCTAGTGTATAGTGGTCATTATTTTGTGACTAGTGTATAGTTGTCATTGTCTTATGTATAGTGTATAGTGAACATTGTCTTGTGTCTTGTGAATAGTGGACATTGTCTTCCGTCTAGTGTATAGTTGTCATTGACTTGTAACTATTGTATAGTGGTCATTGTCTTATGTCTAGTGCATAGTGGACATTGTCTTCTGTCTAGTGTATAGTGGACATTGTGTTGTGACTAGTGTATAGGGATCATTGTCTTGTGACTAGTGTATAGTGGTATTTGTCTTTTGACTAGTGTATAGTGGTCATTGTTTTGTGTCTAGTGTATAGTGGTCATTGTCTTGTGTCTAGTGAATAGTGGTCATTGTCATGTGCCTAGTATATTTTGGTCATTGTCTTGTGTCTAGTGTATAATGGTCATTGTCTTGTGTCTAGTGTATAGTGGTCATTGTCTTGTGTCTAGTGTATAGTGGTCATTTTATTGTGTCTAGTGTACAGTGGTCATTTTCTTGTGTATAGTGTATAGTGGTCATTGTCTTGTGTATAGTGGACATTGTCATGTGTCTAGTGTATAGTGGTCATTGTCTTGTGTCTAGTGTATAGTGGACATTGTCTTGTGTCTAGTGTATTGGGGTCATTGTCTTGTGTCTAGTGTATAGTGGTCATTGAGTTCTGTATAATGGACATTGTCTTGTCACTAGTGTATAGTGGTCATTGTCTTGTGACTACTGTATAGTGGACATTGTCTTGTGTCTAGTGTATAGTGGTCATTGTCTTGTGTCTAGTGTACAGTGAACATTATCTTATAGCTAGTGTATGGTGGTCATTGTCTTGTATCTAGTGTAAAGTGGTCATTATTTTGTGACTAGTGTATGGTGGTCATTGTCTTGTGTATAGTGGACATTGTCTTGTGACTTGTGTATAGTGTACATTGCCTTGTGTATAGTGTACATTGCTTTGTGTCTAGTGTATAGTGGTCATTGTATTGTGTCTAGTGTATAGTGGTCATTGTCTTGTGACTACTGTATAGTGGTCATTGTCTTGTGTCTAGTGTATAGTGGTCATTATTTTGTGACAAGTGTATAGTTGTCATTGTCTTATGTATAGTGTATAGTGAACATTGTCTTGTGTCTTGTGAATAGTGGACATTGTCTTCCGTCTAGTGTATAGTTGTCATTGACTTGTAACTATTGTATAGTGGTCATTGTCTTATGTCTAGTGCATAGTGGACATTGTCTTCTGTCTAGTGTATAGTGGACATTGTGTTGTGACTAGTGTATAGGGATCATTGTCTTGTGACTAGTGTATAGTGGTATTTGTCTTTTGACTAGTGTATAGTGGTCATTGTTTTGTGTCTAGTGTATAGTGGTCATTGTCTTGTGTCTAGTGAATAGTGGTCATTGTCATGTGCCTAGTATATTATGGTCATTGTCTTATGTCTAGTGTATAGTGTTCATTGTCTTGTGTCAAGTGTATAGTGGTCATTGTCTTGTGTCTAGTGTATAGTGGTCATTGTCTTGTGTCTAGTGTACAGTGGTCATTGTCTTGTGTCAAGTGTAGAGTGGTCATTGTCTTGTGACTAGTGTATAGTTGTCATTGTCTTTTGTCTAGTATATTATGGTCATTGTCTTATGTCTAGTGTATAGTGTTCATTGTCTTGTGTCAAGTGTATAGTGGTCATTGTCTTGTGTCTAGTGTATAGTGGTCATTGTCTTGTGTCTAGTGTATAGTGGACATTGTCTTGTGACTAGTGTATAGTGGTCATTGTCTTGTGTCTAGTGTATAGTGGACATTGTCTTGTGACTAGTGTATAGTGGACATTACCTTGTGTCTAGTGTTTAGTGTTCATTGTCTTAAGTCTAGTGTATAGTGGTCATTGTTTTGTAACTAGTGTATACTGGTCATTGTCTTGTGTCTAGTGTATAGTGGTCATTATTTTGTGACTATTGTATAGTTGTCATTGACTTATGTATAGTGTATAGTGAACATTGTCTTGTGTCTTGTGAATAGTGGACATTGTCTTCCGTCTAGTGTATAGTTGTCATTGACTTGTAACTATTGTATAGTGGTCATTGTCTTATGTCTAGTGCATAGTGGACATTGTCTTCTGTCTAGTGTATAGTGGACATTGTGTTGTGACTAGTGTATAGGGATCATTGTCTTGTGACTAGTGTATAGTGGTATTTGTCTTTTGACTAGTGTATAGTGGTCATTGTTTTGTGTCTAGTGTATAGTGGTCATTGTCTTGTGTCTAGTGAATAGTGGTCATTGTCATGTGCCTAGTATATTTTGGTCATTGTCTTGTGTCTAGTGTATAATGGTCATTGTCTTGTGTCTAGTGTATAGTGGTCATTGTCTTGTGTCTAGTGTATAGTGGTCATTTTATTGTGTCTAGTGTACAGTGGTCATTTTCTTGTGTATAGTGTATAGTGGTCATTGTCTTGTGTATAGTGGACATTGTCATGTGTCTAGTGTATAGTGGTCATTGTCTTGTGTCTAGTGTATAGTGGTCATTTTATTGTGTCTAGTGTACAGTGGTCATTTTCTTGTGTATAGTGTATAGTGGTCATTGTCTTGTGTATAGTGGACATTGTCATGTGTCTAGTGTATAGTGGTCATTGTCTTGTGTCTAGTGTATAGTGGACATTGTCTTGTGTCTAGTGTATAGTGGACATTGCCTTGTGTCTAGTATATAGTGGACATTGTCTTGTGTCTAGTGTATAGTGGTCATTGTTTTGTGTCAAGTGAATAGTTGACTTTGTCTTGTGACTAATGTATAGTGGTCATTGTCTTGTGTCTAGAGTATAGTGGTCATTGTCTTGAAACTAGTATATAGTGGTCATTGTCTTGTGTCTAGTTAATATTGGACATTGTCTTGTGCTTTGTGTATAGTTGTCATTGTCTTGTGACTAGTGTATAGTTGTCATTGTCTTGTGTGTAGTGTATTATGGTCATTGTCTTATGTCTAGTGTATAGTGTTCATTGTCTTGTGTCAGGTGTATAGTGGTCATTGTCTTGTGTCTAGTGTATAGTGGTCATTGTCTTGTGTCTAGTGTACAGTGGTCATTGTCTTGTGTCAAGTGTATAGTGGTCATTGTCTTGTGACTAGTGTATAGTTGTCATTGTCTTTTGTCTAGTATATTATGGTCATTGTCTTATGTCTAGTGTATAGTGTTCATTGTCTTGTGTCAAGTGTATAGTGGTCATTGTCTTGTGTCTAGTGTATAGTGGTCATTGTCTTGTGTCTAGTGTATAGTGGACATTGTCTTGTGACTAGTGTATAGTGGTCATTGTCTTGTGTCTAGTGTATAGTGGACATTGTCTTGTGACTAGTGTATAGTGGACATTGCCTTGTGTCTAGTGTATAGTGGTCATTGTCTTAAGTCTAGTATATTGTGGTCATTGTCTTGTGACTAATGTATAGTGGTCATTATTTTGTGTCTAGTGTATGGTGGACATTTCCTTGTGTATAGTGGTCATTGTCTTGTGTCTAGTGTATAGTGGTCATTGTCTTGTAACTAGTGTATAGTGGACATTATCTTGTGTCTAGTGTTTAGTGGACATTGTCGTGTGTGTAGTGTATAGTGGTCATAGTCTTGTGTTTAGTGTATAGTGGTCATTGTTTTGTGTCTAGTGTATAGTGGACATTGTCATGTGTCTAGTGTATAGTGGTCATTGTCTTGTGTCTAGTGAAAAGTGGACATTGTCTTGTGTCTAGTGTATAGTGGACATCGTCTTGTGTCTAGTGTATAGTGGTCATTGGCTTGTGTCTAGTGTATAGTGGACATTGTCCTGTGACTAGTGTATAGTGGTCATTGTCTTGTGTGAAATGTATAGTGGTCATTGTCTTGTGTCTAGTGTATAGTGGTCATTGTCTTGTGTCTAGTGTATAGTGGACATTGTCTTGTGACTAGTGTATAGTGGTCATTGTCTTGTGTCTAGTGTATAGTGGTCATTTTCTTGTGTATAGTGTATAGTGGTCATTGTCTTGTGTATAGTGGACATTGTCATGTGTCTAGTGTATAGTGGTCATTGTCTTGTGTCTAGTGTATAGTGGACATTGTCTTGTGTCTAGTGTATTGGGGTCATTGTCTTGTGTCTAGTGTATAGTGGTCATTGAGTTCTGTATAATGGACATTGTCTTGTCACTAGTGTATAGTGGTCATTGTCTTGTGACTACTGTATAGTGGACATTGTCTTGTGTCTAGTGTATAGTGGTCATTGTCTTGTGTCTAGTGTACAGTGAACATTATCTTATAGCTAGTGTATGGTGGTCATTGTCTTGTATCTAGTGTAAAGTGGTCATTATTTTGTGACTAGTGTATGGTGGTCATTGTCTTGTGTATAGTGGACATTGTCTTGTGACTTGTGTATAGTGTACATTGCCTTGTGTATAGTGTACATTGCTTTGTGTCTAGTGTATAGTGGTCATTGTATTGTGTCTAGTGTATAGTGGTCATTGTCTTGTGACTACTGTATAGTGGTCATTGTCTTGTGTCTAGTGTATAGTGGTCATTATTTTGTGACAAGTGTATAGTTGTCATTGTCTTATGTATAGTGTATAGTGAACATTGTCTTGTGTCTTGTGAATAGTGGACATTGTCTTCCGTCTAGTGTATAGTTGTCATTGACTTGTAACTATTGTATAGTGGTCATTGTCTTATGTCTAGTGCATAGTGGACATTGTCTTCTGTCTAGTGTATAGTGGACATTGTGTTGTGACTAGTGTATAGGGATCATTGTCTTGTGACTAGTGTATAGTGGTATTTGTCTTTTGACTAGTGTATAGTGGTCATTGTTTTGTGTCTAGTGTATAGTGGTCATTGTCTTGTGTCTAGTGAATAGTGGTCATTGTCATGTGCCTAGTATATTTTGGTCATTGTCTTGTGTCTAGTGTATAATGGTCATTGTCTTGTGTCTAGTGTATAGTGGTCATTGTCTTGTGTCTAGTGTATAGTGGTCATTTTATTGTGTCTAGTGTACAGTGGTCATTTTCTTGTGTATAGTGTATAGTGGTCATTGTCTTGTGTATAGTGGACATTGTCATGTGTTTAGTGAATAGTGGTCATTGTCTTGTGTCTAGTGTATAGTGGACATTGTCTTGTGTCTAGTGTATAGTGGACATTGCCTTGTGTCTAGTATATAGTGGACATTGTCTTGTGTCTAGTGTATAGTGGTCATTGTTTTGTGTCAAGTGAATAGTTGACTTTGTCTTGTGACTAATGTATAGTGGTCATTGTCTTGTGTCTAGAGTATAGTGGTCATTGTCTTGAAACTAGTATATAGTGGTCATTGTCTTGTGTCTAGTTAATATTGGACATTGTCTTGTGCTTTGTGTATAGTTGTCATTGTCTTGTGACTAGTGTATAGTTGTCATTGTTTTGTGTCTAGTGTATTATGGTCATTGTCTTATGTCTAGTGTATAGTGTTCATTGTCTTGTGTCAAGTGTATAGTGGTCATTGTCTTGTGTCTAGTGTATAGTGGTCATTGTCTTGTGTCTAGTGTACAGTGGTCATTGTCTTGTGTCAAGTGTAGAGTGGTCATTGTCTTGTGACTAGTGTATAGTTGTCATTGTCTTTTGTCTAGTATATTATGGTCATTGTCTTATGTCTAGTGTATAGTGTTCATTGTCTTGTGTCAAGTGTATAGTGGTCATTGTCTTGTGTCTAGTGTATAGTGGTCATTGTCTTGTGTCTAGTGTATAGTGGACATTGTCTTGTGACTAGTGTATTGTGGTCATTGTCTTGTGTCTAGTGTATAGTGGACATTGTCTTGTGACTAGTGTATAGTGGACATTGCCTTGTGTCTAGTGTTTAGTGTTCATTGTCTTAAGTCTAGTGTATAGTGGTCATTGTCTTGTAACTAGTGTATACTGGTCATTGTCTTGTGTCTAGTGTATAGTGGTCATTATTTTGTGACTAGTGTATAGTTGTCATTGTCTTATGTATAGTGTATAGTGAACATTGTCTTGTGTCTTGTGAATAGTGGACATTGTCTTCCGTCTAGTGTATAGTTGTCATTGACTTGTAACTATTGTATAGTGGTCATTGTCTTATGTCTAGTGCATAGTGGACATTGTCTTCTGTCTAGTGTATAGTGGACATTGTGTTGTGACTAGTGTATAGGGATCATTGTCTTGTGACTAGTGTATAGTGGTATTTGTCTTTTGACTAGTGTATAGTGGTCATTGTTTTGTGTCTAGTGTATAGTGGTCATTGTCTTGTGTCTAGTGAATAGTGGTCATTGTCATGTGCCTAGTATATTTTGGTCATTGTCTTGTGTCTAGTGTATAATGGTCATTGTCTTGTGTCTAGTGTATAGTGGTCATTGTCTTGTGTCTAGTGTATAGTGGTCATTTTATTGTGTCTAGTGTACAGTGGTCATTTTCTTGTGTATAGTGTATAGTGGTCATTGTCTTGTGTATAGTGGACATTGTCATGTGTCTAGTGTATAGTGGTCATTGTCTTGTGTCTAGTGTATAGTGGACATTGTCTTGTGTCTAGTGTATTGGGGTCATTGTCTTGTGTCTAGTGTATAGTGGTCATTGAGTTCTGTATAATGGACATTGTCTTGTCACTAGTGTATAGTGGTCATTGTCTTGTGACTACTGTATAGTGGACATTGTCTTGTGTCTAGTGTATAGTGGTCATTGTCTTGTGTCTAGTGTACAGTGAACATTATCTTATAGCTAGTGTATGGTGGTCATTGTCTTGTATCTAGTGTAAAGTGGTCATTATTTTGTGACTAGTGTATGGTGGTCATTGTCTTGTGTATAGTGGACATTGTCTTGTGACTTGTGTATAGTGTACATTGCCTTGTGTATAGTGTACATTGCTTTGTGTCTAGTGTATAGTGGTCATTGTATTGTGTCTAGTGTATAGTGGTCATTGTCTTGTGACTACTGTATAGTGGTCATTGTCTTGTGTCTAGTGTATAGTGGTCATTATTTTGTGACAAGTGTATAGTTGTCATTGTCTTATGTATAGTGTATAGTGAACATTGTCTTGTGTCTTGTGAATAGTGGACATTGTCTTCCGTCTAGTGTATAGTTGTCATTGACTTGTAACTATTGTATAGTGGTCATTGTCTTATGTCTAGTGCATAGTGGACATTGTCTTCTGTCTAGTGTATAGTGGACATTGTGTTGTGACTAGTGTATAGGGATCATTGTCTTGTGACTAGTGTATAGTGGTATTTGTCTTTTGACTAGTGTATAGTGGTCATTGTTTTGTGTCTAGTGTATAGTGGTCATTGTCTTGTGTCTAGTGAATAGTGGTCATTGTCATGTGCCTAGTATATTTTGGTCATTGTCTTGTGTCTAGTGTATAATGGTCATTGTCTTGTGTCTAGTGTATAGTGGTCATTGTCTTGTGTCTAGTGTATAGTGGTCATTTTATTGTGTCTAGTGTACAGTGGTCATTTTCTTGTGTATAGTGTATAGTGGTCATTGTCTTGTGTATAGTGGACATTGTCATGTGTCTAGTGAATAGTGGTCATTGTCTTGTGTCTAGTGTATAGTGGACATTGTCTTGTGTCTAGTGTATAGTGGACATTGCCTTGTGTCTAGTATATAGTGGACATTGTCTTGTGTCTAGTGTATAGTGGTCATTGTTTTGTGTCAAGTGAATAGTTGACTTTGTCTTGTGACTAATGTATAGTGGTCATTGTCTTGTGTCTAGAGTATAGTGGTCATTGTCTTGAAACTAGTATATAGTGGTCATTGTCTTGTGTCTAGTTAATATTGGACATTGTCTTGTGCTTTGTGTATAGTTGTCATTGTCTTGTGACTAGTGTATAGTTGTCATTGTTTTGTGTCTAGTGTATTATGGTCATTGTCTTATGTCTAGTGTATAGTGTTCATTGTCTTGTGTCAAGTGTATAGTGGTCATTGTCTTGTGTCTAGTGTATAGTGGTCATTGTCTTGTGTCTAGTGTACAGTGGTCATTGTCTTGTGTCAAGTGTAGAGTGGTCATTGTCTTGTGACTAGTGTATAGTTGTCATTGTCTTTTGTCTAGTATATTATGGTCATTGTCTTATGTCTAGTGTATAGTGTTCATTGTCTTGTGTCAAGTGTATAGTGGTCATTGTCTTGTGTCTAGTGTATAGTGGTCATTGTCTTGTGTCTAGTGTATAGTGGACATTGTCTTGTGACTAGTGTATTGTGGTCATTGTCTTGTGTCTAGTGTATAGTGGACATTGTCTTGTGACTAGTGTATAGTGGACATTGCCTTGTGTCTAGTGTTTAGTGTTCATTGTCTTAAGTCTAGTGTATAGTGGTCATTGTCTTGTAACTAGTGTATACTGGTCATTGTCTTGTGTCTAGTGTATAGTGGTCATTATTTTGTGACTAGTGTATAGTTGTCATTGTCTTATGTATAGTGTATAGTGAACATTGTTTTGTGTCTTGTGAATAGTGGACATTGTCTTCCGTCTAGTGTATAGTTGTCATTGACTTGTAACTATTGTATAGTGGTCATTGTCTTATGTCTAGTGCATAGTGGACATTGTCTTCTGTCTAGTGTATAGTGGACATTGTGTTGTGACTAGTGTATAGGGATCATTGTCTTGTGACTAGTGTATAGTGGTATTTGTCTTTTGACTAGTGTATAGTGGTCATTGTTTTGTGTCTAGTGTATAGTGGTCATTGTCTTGTGTCTAGTGAATAGTGGTCATTGTCATGTGCCTAGTATATTTTGGTCATTGTCTTGTGTCTAGTGTATAATGGTCATTGTCTTGTGTCTAGTGTATAGTGGTCATTGTCTTGTGTCTAGTGTATAGTGGTCATTTTATTGTGTCTAGTGTACAGTGGTCATTTTCTTGTGTATAGTGTATAGTGGTCATTGTCTTGTGTATAGTGGACATTGTCATGTGTCTAGTGTATAGTGGTCATTGTCTTGTGTCTAGTGTATAGTGGACATTGTCTTGTGTCTAGTGTATAGTGGACATTGCCTTGTGTCTAGTATATAGTGGACATTGTCTTGTGTCTAGTGTATAGTGGTCATTGTTTTGTGTCAAGTGAATAGTTGACTTTGTCTTGTGACTAATGTATAGTGGTCATTGTCTTGTGTCTAGAGTATAGTGGTCATTGTCTTGAAACTAGTATATAGTGGTCATTGTCTTGTGTCTAGTTAATATTGGACATTGTCTTGTGCTTTGTGTATAGTTGTCATTGTCTTGTGACTAGTGTATAGTTGTCATTGTCTTGAGTGTAGTGTATTATGGTCATTGTCTTATGTCTTGTTACGAACCCGGATCCAGCGTCCGAGCAAGGAGCAGTAACAACTACGCCATCTGTGGGTCAGCTCCCGGAACCCCCGCCAAACGGACGACGACACCTAGTGAGGACAGCGTGTACTGGCCTCGAGGACCAGTTTCCAGTCTGGTTCAGCGCTCAACACCGCCGCTCCTGACCTCTGGTGAGGTGGTGCTCCGACGACAGCGCCATCTATGGGCTGGATACGTCAGGTGTTTGTGTCTGAGCCTGTAAGTGTGGTGTTTTAGTGTCCCTGTTATTGATGACGTGTCTGCTTACAGAGCCGACCTGGGACCACTGTGTTGAAGGTGGAGTCAGTCTACCCGAGGCAGCCAGTCTCCATACTGTGAAGTTTGCTGCAGCTGTTGTGACGTCGTCCCCCCGGAAGAACACTGTGGTGTGTTAGCCTGCCAGTGGAGTGGCAGTGAAAGGATTTACCCGGGACCGACTGTTGGAGACGATAATCCACTGGGGTATTGAGGACAGAAGGGTGATTGGTGATATCACACGAGACTCCTGTCTAGGGCGTACCCCTTATATCGTTCGTGGAGTGGCCGTACCAGCCTTGGTGGCTCAGTACCTGCCAGCAGACCAGCTGGACGTGTGGTTGACGGCCTCCACGACGGTGCCCCCAGTGGACCTGTGTTTTGGCTGACCTCCCAGCAAACACAGAACGTTTGTGGACGTTTTTAAATGGTTCCACAAAGGTAATACTGTAACTTTTGACATAAATACGTATATCTGATGTTCTTAAAACCAAAGGATATAACTAAAAACATATATTGTTGAGACACAGTTTTTTAAGATTTATGTAAAAATTTAAAAATAATAGTAAATGCTATGGTATTATAATGTTTTCATGCTTTATATTTAAGAATAAATAATTTTCAGTCAACATTTAGTTTTTTTGTTTACTTTCTGTAAAGCTATCCAATTTACGTTCTTATAACATAAATATAACATTTATATGACGTCAGTATAACGTTATTTACACGACATCATTACGTTATTATGATGTTATATTAACGTATAATTCCTGTGTGAAAACCAGAATATATATTGAACTTTATGTTTTAAACCTTGTAAAGTTATCATAAAACTTGGAATAAGACGGTAAGCATGCTTTACTTATGAAAATATACAAACAAATCAACAAAAACATTTTAACATAAAAAGCATAAACATAACATAAATTAATTGCATGCATGGGAGTTAACTGGAACTCTGTAATATTGCATACATGAACCTTAAGGTACAAACCCAGTGTATTTACTCATGCAGTTCTTTCCTAAATCTAATTTTTTCCAATTTTTACACTTTGTTTCGAGTTCTGTCTTGTGTTGCTACTTTTAATACCCCATTAATGTCCCCTTTGTTATGTCCATTCATCCCATTGTGCACCTCTACCATATGTCACTCCTAATTCTTTGCTTTTCTAGAGAATGTAATATAAGCTTTGACAATCTTTCTTCATATGACAGGTTAACAGGTAGAACAAAGATTACCATTTATATATGGATAACTATTATAAGTCGGTTTGAATGAGTGAATTGCTGCTTGAAGATAGGTATATACACGTGTGGTACTATCAGATTGCATCGTGGTGAGCCTAAAACCCTTCAGATCCAAGCAAAGGGTAAAATGCCAGCAGATACAATTGCGAACACATTGATACCAAAATGAAAGACATATGACGAGAATTGAGGTAACCAAAGTGAAAAGAGTGTTCACATTACATTGCACTAGAGTGCTCCCGGGTTACTTTCTCTCACTTTCTCTGTTTTGTGCGGATGGTACACCTTGCTTTTGGAGTTTATATGCATTTAAACCTGTAGATAATTCTATTGCTAACACATTGATACCAAAATGAAAGACCTAGGATGACAATTGGGGTGACCAAAATGAAAAGAGTGTATACATTTTATCGCTCTTGTGCGCTCCCTGGTAACACACTCTCGCTTACTCTGTTTGTTGCGGATGGTAAGCCGGGCTTTTGGAGTTTATATGCCTTTAGTCCTGTAGAGAATTCTATTGCGAACACATTGATGCCAAATTGAAAAAACTAGGATGAGAATTGAGGTAACAAAGTTGAAAAGGGTATACACTTTTCAGTATTATCACGCTCTCTAATGTAATGAGAGTTGCCTGAGGGTGGCTCAGCTTTCTTTTTCTGGTACCCTTGGCCTACATTCATCTTGTCGGCGGGTGGAGCGCGCTGCTGTCTTTGACATTATATGCACATAGTTCTGTTGGGAATTCTATTGCGAACGCATTGATACCAAAATGAAAGACATAGGACGAGAATTAAGGTGACAAAGTTGAAAAGAGTATACACTTTTCAGTATTTCCGCGCACTACCAGGGAATGTCCAAACAAAAATGGAGAGAGTGGAGGGGTAACTTGCCCAAAACGCGAAAGTGTTTGGGGAGATTAACTTTCGTTCAATACTATTATGCAAAAGGAGCCACACATCTATGGTTCATCCAATAAAATCAGCAGACTTCTAGATGTTACTACTGCTCGGCTTAGACTCGGTTACAAGTATTTCTGGGAATTCTCATTATCTGCCGATGTAGACCTGACCAAATGTTAACTGTCAACAAAATTATTTGCACACCCCTTCGTCACTATGTGATAGTGAATTCAGAGACAATTCTATAACCAATGTACCAACGATGTGTCAATATTTCATTCAAAATGATCTGGTACCAGAAATTTTAGCCAAATATCCCCAGTTTGCTAACTGTAAGTAGTAACTAAGTGATTGTAACCTATCCACCGCTGCCCACTGGATGGGGAGCGGTGTGCAGGACAAACATATCAATTGTGACACTAGCTCTCCACATATGTCAGTTGCTTAATTTAGAAACTGTACTTGTGATCGATCTCGAACCTATTGTTGATGTGACGACTTATACTGAATTTTGTAACTAGCTCATCAAGATTGTAACTTGCTTAGCTAAATGAATTGTTGGGTTCAGTCCCTGAGCCCATTATGTGCCTCTGCAACCCTTTCCACTACCGCCCACAAGATGGGTATGGGGTGCATAATAAATGAACTAAACTAACTTTAAGGCATCCTGAAAGAAAGCTTGGAGGGCTTGAAAAATTGCAGAACGAAGCCTTGAGGATAATCCTTGGGTGCCTTCGTACCACAAAGATACTTAATATGAGAAAGGAACTTAATATTCCGAGCGTTGTTTATCGTGTTACTGAAAATAACTGTCAAATTGGTATAAAAATGCTTAGGCTAGCTCATCCTAACCGTTGCACAGAAGCCCTCCAGAATTTCTTTATTGAATGTAAACATTGTTTCAAATAGATAAATAAAATTGGAACTGAACTCAGAAAGTATCAGATTTATAATTTGTACCAAGAGAGACAACAATAGCACTTTCCTGCACTGTAGGAAATTACACCCTTTTCAATTTTAATCCCTCCCTTTCCATCAAAGGAGCAAATTAGAGATCAGTCCCAGCTTTGTCTTGAGGCAAAGCTCAACGTCTTAAGCTATATTGATGCTCTGTCCACAGAGCATTCTCTCTCTCAAATCATATACACTGAAGGTTTCCTACAGCGCCCAACGGGTGCAGCTGGAAGTGCAGTTGTCCTGGCAATAGGATATGACTTATATTTTGAGTGGGGAGTCCGTATAAACAACTGGGCCTCTACCCTTCAGACTGAACTATTTGCCTTGCTCCTTGCACTGAAATGTGTACAAGTATCCAAACTTGATACATTAGTTATAAGTGACTCTTTATCATCCTTAATTGCTCTCAACTCTTTAAGACATAACTGTAACATGCTTGTGTCTGAAGCTAGACACAAATACAATAACAACTTGAGGAACCTTATCATAAACAATAATCTCAACAAAAATCACATAGTTCTCAGAGGTGATTTCAATATTGACCTAGGGCTACAAAATAACCCTCAAGTAGACTGTTTCCTCAACAGCATGAATTCCTGTATGCTCATCCCCGCAATCACCAGGCCCACCCGAGTCACTCAAACATCTGCGACTACCCTGGATCACTGATGGACCAACATAACAGCTCCTCTTACATCAAGTATAATCACTGACAGAACAACTGACCACTATCCTACCTTCCTTGTAGCGAACATGGCCATAACACCACCAGGTAACAAGAAAATTACCTTTAGGTTACAATGTGAAGCGGCAATAGGCAATCTCACAAATGCCCTCCACAATGTAAACTGGGAATCTAAATTTATCAATACACAGGATAATAATTCGTTAACTAGCCTCTTTCCAAAATTTAAAGCCTTTACAATACTTATTGTCCTCTCCTCACCAAGCAAGTAACTGGCAAAAAGGTTAAATAATCCCTGGCTCACTAATGGCATACTTAAAGCAATCGACAAGAAACATGAATATGAAAAAAAACTTAGGATTGGCCTAGTTGGAAAAGAAGTAGTTAAGAGGTATTCATCAGTGCTTACCAGTATAATAAGAGCAAAGCGTTCCTATTACGAGAATAGATTCAAAGAAGCAAAAGGCAACATAAAAAGCACATGGAGAGCCATCTCTACCATCCTAGGAGCTAAACAACATTTACATAATAAGATAAAAATCTCCAAGGATGGTTATACACCTGCAACAGATCTTGAAACAGCAACTGAATTTAATAGCTTCTTTTCATCGTTTGGTGCTCACCTTGCCCGAAAAATCCCAGAGACTCAGACATATGTTACCACATATCTTTCACGCAGCTATCCAAACTCTCTTCTCCTCTCTCCGGTCAGCCCTACAGATGTTGTGTCCATCATTCACTCGCTAAAAACCAAAGCTGGGAACATTAGTGAAATACCATCGATGGTACACAGGCGTGCCTCCCATGCCCTTGCACCATCCATAGCACTGCTGTTCAACAAATCCCTAGAGTGTCATACCTTCCCTGATATCCTTAAAAAAGCAAGAGTAACGCCAGTTCATAAAGGAGGTAACACGGCAGACATAAATAATTACAGACCCATATCGAATCTACCTATATTATCAAAATTTTTTTTTTTTTTACAAACAGCTCTACTCCAATCTTGTAAAATTCAATATACTAAGTCCCTGTCAGTTTGGCTTCCGCTCCCAAAAGAGTACCAATGATGCTATTGTTAGTCTGCTTGACTTAATCTTCTCAGCCCTTGACAAAAGTGAGTTTCCAATTGAACTCTTCATCGGCCTGAGAAAGGCCTTTGATACTGTTAACCATAACTACCTCTTACTTAAATTCCACCATTATGGAATCCGTGGCCTTGCCCTAAACTATATCCGATCCTATCTTAGTAACAGACACCAATATGAAGCCATCAATGATATAACCTCTCCCACTCTACCACTTAATTACCGTAAAGGTGCCACAGAGCAGCATCCTAGGACCCTCCTGTTTCTTATATACATCAATGATCTCCCTAATGTCTCTAACATACTTAAACCTATATTGTTGGCTGATGATACTACTCATCTACTCTGACCCCAACCCACTCCTGTTAAATAATGTTGTAAACAATTAATTAAAAAAAGTCTACTTGTGGATGTCAACCAACAAACCTCACACAAAACATAGAAAAGACCTACTATATCTTATTTGGAAACAAATCAACAAATGCAATTCAGCTTCAGATAGATAATGTAAACATTAGCAATAAAAATGATGGAAAGTTTCTTAGCCTATACTTAGACAAGAGACTCAACTTCCGCACCCATATACAACACATAACTAAAAAGGTTTCTAAAACAGTTGGTATACTGTTTAAGATCAGATATTATGTACCCTACTCTGCTCTCCTCTCACTCTATTATGCACTTATCTATCCCTATCATTCTTATGGCGTTTGTGCTTGGGGTTCAACCTCTGCAAACTACCTCAAGCCCATCATCATCCAGTAAAAATCTGCTATCAGGACAATAACTAACTCTACCTTCAGACAACACACAGCTCCCTTGTTCAAATCCTTAAACATGCTAAACAAATTCACTCCATACATTCTCCTGTGTAAATTACGTTTATAAAGCCCTTTTTCTAACTGCAAACCCTGTTCTGAAACTCTTCCTGGACAGATGTAATAGAACACATGGCCACGTCCCCCACCAGACATAAATATCTCTTTGATATCCCCAGAGTCAAACTTAATCTATGTAAACACTCTATGTAAATAAAGGGACCTAGTCTATGGAACTCACTCCCTTATAATGATTTGAAAAGCTGTCCAACTTCTGCCATATTCAAAAATAAAACCAAAAAGTACCTGTAGTACTTTTTAAGTACGAGGGAGTAATGCGCAAAGCGTCCCTCACCTGTGACGTCACAGCGTCATCTGACGCCATATCAACACATCGGCCATTTTGTCGTCAGTTCAGTCATGGCGAGGACTAACCCTTCATGCAAACTGCACCTACTATCAAGAAGAAGAAGATTTTGTGTTCCACCGATAGTATTATCGTAAGTAAGCACTTATATTTTATATTTTATTAAATTAATTGATTCTATTTTTCTGTAATAAAGGTCCAAAGGGTTGTTAAGGAACAAGGGTGTAGCGATACCGACGCTCAGTGCGCTCAACTCACACCAAAGTATCACCTGTGTAGCTTCTGTAATTAGTGTTAATTAGTTATGCTATAAGATAATGAAGCGAGTATAAGATTAACTCGCTACAAGGGTACTGTGTTGGGAGGTGAGGGCTGTTACTGGTGTCTGTGGGGATGTGAGGACTTGTACCAACCACTATCACCACCAGTACCTTGTCTTGCATCCTGCTTAGTATTCCTATTGAGATATGAAGTATTATTGCATTCATATAATTATTCATTCATTGTCATTACTATTTTTATGGGCTATGTTCTGTTACCCTAATGCTTTTTACCCCTGAGCATGTCCATTTACTCTCCAGCCCTTCACAAGCCACTGCTGCACCCCCTCCATGCCCATACTTACTGTGCTTATTCTTACAGGACTGCACTGCATTATGTGGTGCTCACTGCCTGGACACCTTGATACATGCATTATAGGGTTCTGGTAGTTGTTCTACTCACCAAGCCCTTCCAAGGCCAGGCTTGACATGTGAGAGCTTGGTCCAACAGGCTGTTGCTTGGACAGGCCCCTCAGGCCCACATATCCACCACAGCCTTGTTTGTCCGGCACTTCAAAATCAAATGTTTATTTACGTAAGGTACATACATATTTTTAGGTAAGGTACTCTTTATTTGGGTAAATTTATCTTCGTAGTATTTAGCTTTGGCTCGTCTAATTATCTTGGATAGCAATAACGAGTAATTCTTTGAGAATTCTTTGGAGACAATTCCTAACCTATACTTCTCCCAACCTATACTTCTTCTCAAGGTCATCTTCACTTCTTGAAGATGTTCAGGTTTTCTCTTGAAGATGTCGACGGTTGTTCCAGCAATACTGTATTTCTTTTATTGCTGAAAACCTGTTTTCAGCCATAAAAAAATAATCCTGAATCCAGAAAAAAATCCCTTTTGTATCGTCTGGAAATTTTCAAATATTGCTGATCAAACCTGAGTCTAAATTATTTGTATATATTATGAATTACAGAGGTCCCAGGACAGGGTTTTTAGGCACTCCACTTACATTTTCCCACTCTGACTTAACCCCCATTTATACAAACTCAGTCTTATCTTTTAGCTAATAATTTATTGTACACACCATACTCAGCCTGTGTAGGGTAGTTTATTGTGCATGTGTAGTATATATATTTGTGTAGTATATTTGGTATATTTAATGCCTCTAACCTCTCCTCATAGTTCTTGTCCTTCAGTTCTGGGAGCCACTTAGTAGCATGTCTTTGCACCTTTTCCAGTTTGTTTATATGCTTCTTAAGATATGGGCACCATACAACCGCTGCATATTCCAACTTTGGTCTAACAAAAGTCGTGAACAATTTCTTGAGTATTTCGCCATCCATGCATTTAAAACCTCTGAATATTATCCTTTACCTGCAATTGGTTGTTGCTGTATTTATAGAATATGATTTGTTCTACTTTACATTTGTTTGTTCCTTTTTTTCAAAATTTCTTTCTGCCTCTCTCCTCACTGCCGTGTAGTTGTTTCTCTTTGTATTACTGGTATGTTTGGGGGTTTGGCCTCTTCGTATATTGATTCCATTTTTGTGTCTTTTGGTCTCTGTCCGTCTTGAAATTTCAGTTGAACAAATCCTGTTTCCTAGTTCTGCATCTTTGTTTTGGTATAAATGTTTTTGTTCCTTTATCATATATTTCACAAAATTGACATACTGTGCATTAATTCATCTCAATTACTTCCTTTCCTAACAGCAAGCCTTTCCAGTAAAATTCTTTGAATTCTTTTCTGACTTCTGGCCTAATGTTTGTTTTATCCTAGTGTGTATGATGCCTAGCGTGTGTCTGGTGCCTGTTGTGTTAAACCGAAGATAAATGCATAAGTATAGGTCAGTAATTTCTCCAGCTTTGAAAGGGGCTTTCATTATGCAGCAGTATTCCACTCTAGAGAGCACTAGCGTCTTGAAAACTATCATCATCGGTATAGCATCTCTAGTGTGAAAAGTTCTTGTTATCTATCCTGTCATTTTTCTTGCAGTTGTGACGGCTACTTTATTGTGTTCTTTAAATGTAAGGCCTTCTGACATCAGTACACCCAAATCCTTTACGTTGCTTTTCCGTTCAATGTTATGATTTGACTGAGTTTTGTAAGTGGTTTCCGTTTTTATATTTTTTATTTTTTCCGTAGCGCATGAGCTGAAACTTATGTTCGTTAATCACCATGTTATTTTCTGTAGCCCATAGAAAGACCTGATTTACATCTGATTGGAGGTTTGCCGTGTCCTCTATGTTGCCTACTCTCGTGAAGATTCTAGTGTCATCTGCAAAGGATGATCAAGTACTATAGGTTGTGTCCTTGTCTATGTCCGATATGAGGATGAGAAAAAGTATTGGAGCAAGCACAGTACGCTTGGGGACTGAGCTCTTTACGGTTGATGGTCCAGATTTTATTTTGTTGACTACTACACATTGGGTTCTATTAGTCAGGAAGTTGTATATCCATCTGCCTATTTTTCCGGTAATTCCTTTTGAACGCATTTTATGTGCAATAACACAATGGTCACATTTGTCAAAGGCTTTTTTTTGTCAAAGCGTTTTGTTTGTCTTCCATGGCATCTATTGCCATGTCAGAGTGGTCCAGCAACTGTGATAGGCAAGAGCGCCCTGTTCTGAAACCATGTTGTCTGGGGTTATGGAGATGCTGTGATTCCATGTATTTTGTGATCTTACTTCTTAGCATTCTCTCAAAGATTTTTATGATGTGCGATGTTAGTGCTATCGGTCTGTAGTTTTTTGCTTCTGCCTTATTTCCTCCTTTATGGGGCGGTGCTATCTCTGCTGTTTTTAGTATGTCAGGGACAATGCCAGTATCTTGGCTTTGTCTCCAAAGAATGTGAAGGGCCTGCGATAACGTTTTTTACAGTTCTTGATGAATATAGAGTTCCAAGAGTCAGGGCCTGGTGCAGAGTGCATAGGCATACTGTCTATGGCTTCTTCAAAATCCAGTGGGGATAGGATCACATCTGATTTATGATTTGATGTTGGTATCATATCCATGAAAAATTCATTTGGGTTATCAATCAGATGGATGGAGAGCTACACTCGTGGTGTCCCATTTTCCCAGCACTCTTTGTCATATAATGCTTTGAAACTTTTGACGGATTTGGCCTCCACCACCTTCTCACCTAACATGTTCCAACCGTTTACCATTCTGTTTGCAAAAGTGAATTGTCTTACATTTCTTCGGCATCTTTGTTTAGTTCGTTTAAATCTATAACCTCTTGTTCTTGAAATTCCAGGTCTCGGGAAATCTTCCCTATCAAGTTTATCAATTCCTGTTACTGTTTTGTACGTAGTGATCATATCTCCTCTTTTCCTTCTGTCTTCTAGTTTGGAATATTTAATGCCTCTAATGTCTCCTCATAAATCCTGCCCTTCAGTTTTGGTATGAATGTTTGTGTGCCTTCATCGTATATTTTGCAAAATATGGAATACATCTCATTTACTTTACTTTAAGAATATGGTTCGATCAATTAAAAACCCTCTTGTTCAAATTGCAAAGAGACTGAAAGAGATGCAGCATTCTCAATGGATTATATATTAGTGATTATTATTAGGATTATATATTAGAGAATCATATTAGTGATTCAATTATTATGGTCATAAAACAATAAACAAATAGTTTTGCTGTTATTACACTCTATTCACAGGTTATATATAAGTATCTGCATGTTTTGTTCACCATTACAAACCACTAAGTTGGTTTGATTTTTGTTGAGATTGTTATTTATGATAAGATTCCTTACGTTATCTGAGAATGAAGCTATGTCGGTATTGGGAAATCTATAGATGGCACTTATAGTCAAGGAGGATTTAAGGGATTTACTGGAGAACTTGGCAAAGGTATATTCACAATAGTCGTCTCTATTACTAATGAGACTATTGCAGATGAAGGTATCTTTGTAAGATATTGCTATGCCACCTCCTTTTTTTATTAGGCCTGCAGTTGTGAATGGCTTTATTATCAGCCAAGTTGTAGCATTACAGGCCAATTACACTGGATTAATCTTTGTGTTTAGATAGGAGATGCCTCGTATGGGCCAATAAGCCTTCTGCAGCCCCTATGTTTATCCCTTATGTATCCCCCCATGTTTTCACCTTCATTGTATTATCACCTGACCTAATGCGGGTATAAAATCAACTAATATATATATATATATATATATATATATATATATATATATATATATATATATATATATATATATATATATTCAAAATTCGTCAGTGTACTACATTTTTGTTGTTGCTTTTAGGTGATGCTTTTAACCAGTGTACGTGGGTCTGATTGTGCAACCACAGTTCGAAGAATAATGAAGATATGAACAAACGGCCTGTGGTCACTATACAGTCTGGAAGGGCAAAAGAAGAAATTGGCATTTCTACAAAAACAAGAACTATATAATGTTATTTTAAGTAAGTAACCAAAAAATTTAATAATTTTTTAAAGTTTAAAATTCACTTAAAAATGTAAATTTTAAGTTAAAAATTTTTAACCAAAAAACTTAATATTTTTCATATTTGGAACCATTCCATAATCCCAAGCATAAATGATTATATTTCTATCACTTGCTCTTAAGATTGTTTCATTTAATAGAGGTTGGGCATAATTGTTCTCTGCTGCTAATAGAACTGACTGACTTAGCTATAGGAAAATGTAAACTTAATTGGTTTATCCATTACAGTATTTTGCAGTTTATTTCATGATCCTGTGCTTAATACTTGCATAAATAGTAGATTACAAAATGCATTTTTATATCATTAGTATTGAATAATAATAATGCAAATAATTGACTTATAAATGATGTACAATTAATTGGTAGGTGATATTATATTATTAATATTTTTTCATTCTTGCAAAGCCTTAACAAAGTCATTAACATGTTAATATAAACTTGATCACCTTCCACTTATTTTCTCATGTGCTACCTACATGTACAAAACCTTATTCCTAAATGCATATTTTGTTCTGAAACTTGTCCTTTATATGTTGTGTATCACCATCTCTGGAGAGTTTTATCTGATTGATGTATAAATTACTTTTAATTTTACAGAATATTATTGTTATACTGAATTTATTATTATATAAATAACTTAATTTTACAGAATCATCTATCAACGCACATCCACAAGTTGAGGAGGAGGATGTGACCTTCCAGATTTCTGAAGTACTGAAACAGGCACCAAACAGGCCTGGTGGATCTAGGTACAAGGTAAAATAATTTAAATTTTTTTTTTTTTTTTTTACTAATTGTCCGATAGATATATATATATATATATATATATATATATATATATATATATATATATATATATATATATATATATATATATATATATATATATATAAATAAATATATATATATATAAATATATATATAATGTGTCGTACCTAGTAGCCAGAACGCACATCTCAGCCTACTATGCAAGGCCCGATTTGCCTAATAAGCCAAGTTTTCTTGAATTAATGTTTTTTCGACTACCTAACCTAACATTTTCAGCTACCTAACCTAACCTATAAAGATAGGTTAGGTTCGGTCATATATCTCTATTAATTTTAACTCCAATAAAAAAAGAATTGACCTCATACATAATGAAATGGATAGCTTTATCATTTCATAAGAAAAAAAATAGAGAAAATCTATTAATTCATGAAAACTTGGCTTATTAGGCAAATCGGGCCTTGCATAGTAGGCTGAAAAGTGCGTTCTGGCGACTAGGTACGACATATATATATATATATATATATATATATATATATATATATATATATATATATATATATATATATATATATATATATATATATAATATGTATGTGTGTGTGTGTGTGTAATTACCTAAGTGTAGTTAAAGGATGAGACCGTCTTCCCAGCACTCTTTGTCATATAACGCTTTGAAACTACTGACAGTCTTGGCCTCCACCACCTTCTCACCTAACTTGTTCCAACCGTCTACCACTCTATTTGCGAAAGTGAATTTTCTTATATTTCTTTAGCATCTGTGTTAAGCTAGTTTCAATCTATGACCTCCTGTTCTTGAAGTTCCAGGTCTCAGGAAATCTTCCCTGTCGATTTTATCAATTCCTGTTACTATTTTGTATGTAGTGATCATATCACCTCTTCTGTCTTTTAGTTTTGGCATATTTAATGCCTCTAACGTCTCCTCGTAGCTCTTGCCCTTCAGTTCTGGGAGCCACTTAGTAGCATGTCTTTGCACCTTTTCCAGTTTGTTGATGTGCTTCTTAAGATATGGGCCAACTTCTGTTGTTGGGCACCACACAACAGCTGCATATTCTAGCTTTGGCGTAACAAAAGTCATGAACAATTTCTTTAGTATATCACCATCCATGTATTTAAACGCAATTCTAAAGTTAGAAAGGATAGCATAGGCTCCTCGCACAATATTCTTTATGTGGTCCTCAGGTGATAGTTTTCTATCTAGAACCACCCCTAGATCTCTTTCTTTATCAGAATTCTTTAAAGATTTCTCACATAATGTATAGGTTGTGTGGGGTCTATGTTCTCCTGTTCCACATTCCATAACATGGCATTTATTAACATTAAATTCCATTTGCCAAGTGGTGCTCCATATACTTATTTTATCCAGGTTTTCTTGAAGGGCATGACAATCATCTAAATTTCTTATCCTTCCTATTATCTTAGCATCATCAGCAAACATGTTCATGTAATTCTGTATACCAACTGGTAGATCATTTATGTAGACAATAAATATCACTGGTGCAAGAACTGAACCCTGTGGTACTCCACTTGTGACATTTCTCCAGTCCGATACATTGCCTCTGATTACTGCCCTCATTTTTCTATGTCAGAAAATTTTTCATCCATATTAGAAGCTTACCTGTCACCCCTCCAATATTTTCCAGTTTCCAGAACAACCTCTCTATGTGGAACTGTCGAATGCCTTTTTTAGGTCCAAATAGATGCAGTCAACCCAACCATCTCTTTCCTGTAATATATCTGTTGCTCGATCATAGAAACTGAGTAAATTCGATACACAGGATCTTCCAAATCGAAAACCATACTGTCTGTCTGAAATTATATCATTTCTCTCCAGGTGTTCTACCCATTTAGTTTTAATTATTTTTTCCAATATTCCAATTCCAATTTTTTCCAATAATGTGTGTGTGTGTATGTATATTTGTGTTGTTGAATATGACCGAAAGTCAGTCTTTCTGCCCCTCTCCTTACTGCTATTGTTGTTTCTCGCATCTTTGTATTGCTTGTATGTTTGGGCAATTTTTCCCCTTTTCCTAGTTCTGCATCTCTGCTTTAGTATAAATTTTGTTGTGCCATTATCATATATTTCACAAAACTTGACATACATCTCATTTACTTCATGTCCTAACAGCAAGTGTTTGTCAAATTCCTTAAGGAAATATATGAGTTCCCCATAATGACCTCTCCACAAGTCAGGTTTTTCAACTGCTTCAAGCTCATTTTCTTCCAGATTATAATGCATTGCATACTTTATTCCCAAAAAGACATGGTCACTTTTACCCAAGTGACCATGTCACTTGGGTAAAAGGAGGGAGGTACCAAAGGAGGGAGGTACTGAATGATAAATATATCTTTCTCTTTCCTGGTAAATATAATATCCAGCATGGAGGAACATCCCCTTCCCTCATCCTCGTAGCTTGTTTAACATGTAGAAACATGAATGTTTACAGGGTGAGGTTTACGAAATTATATATATATATATATATATAATTGGTCTCTGGTCTATATATATTATATATATATAGACCAGAGATATATATATATATATATATATATATATATATATATATATATATATATATATATATACATATATATATATATATATATATATATATATATATATATATATATATATATATATAAGTTTGTGTGTATGTAATTTATATAAATAAATAATTAAATATTAATTTTGTTAATATCTTTTCAGGGAAAACTTGCAAGTACAATTCGTATACAAGAAGGGCAACAAGAGCCAGAGGATGTCTACTAAGAAAATATATAAGTCTTTATCCTCACACTCTTGATATATGGTCTTCTCTGGTCTCTTTATTTTCTCTCCTCACAAATGTCCCTTTTTTTTATTTCTTTTACGTTTCTCTCCTGTTTTTCTTGTCTTTTAATCTCTCCTTTCCTCCTCTCTTCTAACACCTCTCGTTTCCTGTCTCTTCTAGCTTCTCTCTTCCTTTACTTTTTATATTTGTGGTATTCATTTATGTCATTTTTATCTTGTATATTTTTCTTGTATCTTTTTCTTATCTTGTGTTTCTCTTCCCCTTCTCTTCAATGATTTCTCATTTCTCTCCTCTCTCTGTTGTTTCTGTTCTGTCTTCTCTCTCCTTGCCTTAATTTTGTTCTGTCTCCTCTTTTGTTGTGTGTGTGTCTTTCTGTCTCTGTCTGTCTCTCTCTTTCTCTCTCTCTCTCTGGCTCTCTTGCTCTCTCTCTCTCTCTGGCTCTCTCTCTCTCTCTCGCTCTCTCTCGCTCTCTCTGGCTCTCTTGCTCTCTCTCTCTCTCTCTGGCTCTCTCTCTCTCTCTGACTCTCTCTCTCTCTCTCTGGCTCTCTCTCTCTCTCTCTCTGGCTCTCTCTCTCTCTCTCTCTCTCTCTCTCTCTCTGGCTCTCTCTCTCTCTCTGGCTCTCTCTCTCTCTCTCTCTCTCTCTCTCTCTCTCTCTCTCTCTCTCTCTCCCTCTCTCTCTCTCTCTCTCTCTGGCTCTCTCTCTCTCTGGCTCTCTCTCTCTCTCTCTCTCTCTCTCTGGCTCTCTCTCTCTCTCTGGCTCTGTCTCTCTCTCTCTGGCTCTTTCGCTCTCTCTGGCTCTCTTTCTCTCTGGCTCTCGCTCTCTCTCTCTCTCTCTCTGGCTCTCTCTCTCTCTCTGGCTCTCTCTCTCTCTCTGGCTCTCTCTCTCTCTGGCTCTCTCTCTCTCACTCTCTGGCTCTCTCTCTCTCTCTGACTCTCTCTCTCTCTGGCTCACGCTCTCTCTCTCTGGCTCTGTGGCGCTCTCTCTCTGGCTCTCGCTCTCTCTCTCTGGCTCTGGGTCTCTCTCTCTGGCTCTCATATTTCATTTGATTTAAAAATGTCTGAGATTTTTTACTTAATCTAAGTTATATTGCATGGTGCTAATATGAATATTATACATGACTGTTTTTTCTTTTCTTTCTCCCTTTCTTTCTTTCTCTTTCTTTCCTTCTCTCTTTTTCTTTCTCTTTCTACATGAATATTATACTTGACTGTGTTTACATTCACTTGTAGATTTTTATTTTTAGTTAATTAGTCCTAAACTTTTGATTAATAGATTTTTATTATTAGTCATAGAAAAACTATAGTGTTATATGTATACTCGGAAAATTTTACTTGTTTTAGTTTTAAGTAACAATAACTGCTTATAACGTCAGACTGATCTCAGCATGACATGAATCACAGGCTGCTTGATCACAAAATCTATTGTGTTCACATATTGCATATATAGATTTTTAAATTTTTACTTTTATATTCTGTTATAGATATAGTCTATATATTTCGAGCTATTACATATATTTTGTTGTATTACTCATTCTTAATTAAATAAATATAATATTTTAATTCTCTTTTTGTACCCTATTTATTTGTAATTTACACATACATATATAGGATGTCCATTTCTATCTCAGATATGTCTTCTTTCTTTCTCTCCCTTTCTATTTCAGATATGAATTACAAAATTATTATACCCTAATTTACCCTAAACGCTTTAATGTAGGTAATTAAAAGATCATAAAAAAGTTTTTAGAAATGTTAATTATATACGTTCTAAGGTTGTATATAAAAGTTCTCAAAAAACCTTTTCTAAACGTAATTATAAACGTGCTGAAAACAATGAAATGTAGTTTTTAGGATGTTTTAAAAACATGAAAATGTTTGCTGGGCTGTGGCCAGGGTAGGCTCGGCATTCTCAGAGGACACGTCTTGAGGCCACGAAGAAAGCACTGCGGACTCAGCACCTAGCTTCTTGATCAAGAGTCTTCAGCAGAAGACTAGATTGTGCATGATCCCCTTTGTAAAGTGTTAATACCCCTCCCCCTTGTGTACTCTTTTATTCTATATATTTAATCGGTGATGGTGAACATTATAATATTAAGTTCTTAACTTTCTTTCCCTACTCCCTTTTAAGTTACTTGCGTCACGGATCTCATCCCTTGATAGCCACTACTGGCTTGGGAATGGATACATATATCTTCCTCTAACAACATCAGAGTGAGAACCCCGTTGCGTCCCGAGAGGGCCGTAACATAATTGGCATCCCCAGCGGGATCCGTCCCCTTGTTAAGTATGTTTGACAGGGGTGGTGAAGTGGCGTAATCCCTGTAAATAATTCCCCCTGTGTGTGACGATTGTGACGTTATACGTCCTGTGCGGTGCTCAGTGACTAAGTGCGATATTGTGCAGTGCGGTGCTCGCTGTGATTAAGCGATTAAGTGCAATATTGACTAGTGCGGTGCTCAGTGATTCAGTGCAATATTGTAGAGCGAAGTGTTCGCTCGGATTCAGTGCAATATTGGGTAGTGCGGTGCCCGAAGTGATTACGTGCAATATTGGCAAGTGCAGTGTTTGGTGCGATAAAGTGCAATATTGGCGTAGAACAGTGCTCGGTGTGTTAAGTGCTAACGTGTAAGCAGTGTGTTAAGTGCTAAGTGTTCCATCTGTGACAATGGCAGACAAAGCTACCATCGATGATCTGGACGAGGTTCCGGCTTTTCTGAACAGAGAGGATTGTCTTGCCAGATTAAAATATTTGAGCAAACCAGAGCTTGTACTAGTGAGCGCCTACCTGGAGATCAAGATCCGTGCCAGTGATTCCCGTGTGGAGATCTTGTCCAAGGTTCACCGGCACCTGAAGGCAGAAGAGAAACAGGAAGGCGAGACTCCTAGTACAAAGGAAAGTGCAGACATAGCTTCCACGGAAAAGGAAGATAAGGGCAGCGACGTTGACAGTGATTCAGGCGAGCTTAATATCAGCTTCCTAACAGTCAAGATGCGTGCCCTAGAGATCAACCGTGAAATAGAATGGAAGAAATTAGAAATGGAACGAGAGAGACAAGATAAAGAATTAGAGATGAGACGTTTAGAATTAGAAGAAAGGAAAGCAGAGAGAGAAAGAGAAGAGAAACGAGAAAGAGAAGAACGAGAAAGAGAAGAGAGACGAGAAAGAGAGAGAGAAGAACGAGAACGAGAGAGAGAAGAACGAGAAAGAGAAGAGAGACGAGAGAGAGAAGAACGAGAACGAGAGAGAGAAGAACGAGAAAGAGAAGAGAGACGAGAGAGAGAAGAACGAGAACGAGAGAGAGAAGAACGAGAAAGAGAAGAGAGACGAGAGAGAGAAGAACGAGAACGAGAGAGAGAAGAACGAGAGCGAGAAAGAGAGGAACGAGACAGACAAGAACAACGAGACAAAGAGGAAAGAGAGAGACAACATGAACTAGAAGTTTTGCGATTAGGCGGTGGTCGGAGGCAAACAACGGACACCAGTAGCTTCGATCCGGTACGCAACATCAAAATGGTCCCCAAATTCCATGAGAAGGAAGTGTCAAAATTCTTTACAGCCTTCGAGAAAGTCGCTGCCTCTTTGGAGTGGCCAAGGGAGAATTGGGCCATCATGATACAGTCAGTCTTGACTGGGAAGGCCCAAATCGCCTACTCTACGTTATCCCTTGACGACTCCAGCGATTATGACAAGGTGAAGAAAGTGGTGCTCATGGCGTACCAATTGGTACCTGAGGCATATAGGCAAAAGTTCAGAAACCTGAAGAAGACCTCGGAGCACACTTTCACTGAGTTCGCCATGATCAAGGAGCGACTTTTCCAGGAATGGTGCGCCTCTCGGAAGGTGGAGACCAGGGAAGACCTCGAGCAGCTGATTCTACTCGAAGACTTCAAGGATTGTTTGTCTGGAGACCTCAAGACGTACTTAGAGGAACAGCAGGTAGAGACCTTGAGTGCAGCAGCCACCATGGCTGAAGAGTACATCCTGACTCATAGGCCGTCTGCTAAGTACGTCCCGAGGAATTACCAGCGCCGGTTGGACAGACTTCAGGACGATGAAGAGGAAAGACCCGTTCCACAAAGTGCTAAGAAGACGCCCCCAAGTAGCCCCCGAAGAACAAGTCCTAGCAGTCCGAAACACCGGAGCCCGAGGAGGAATATGGTGTGCTGGACTTGTGGGCAGAAAGGGCATATAGCTGCTAGGTGCCGAGGCAGAAGAGGTGGCAGCGCACGAAGGGAGGTGATGATGATGAGCTGTGTTACACCACCAGCAGGAAGCCAGTCGACGACTACGCAGGACGAACCCAGATTGTTTTCCCCTCACACTTCAGGTGGGTATGTATCGAGTGATCATACTGGTAGATCGGTTGTAGTGCTCAGAGATAGTGGAGCAGCCCAGTCCCTGATCGTGAAGAGCTCGTTACCCGAGGGAGTAAGTATTGACGGGAGACAACAGGTTGTCCTGGTTGGGTTTCCTAGGACACAGTATATCGCCCCCTTAGTGTCAGTACATCTCGACTCGCCTTATTTCAGCGGCACATGTGCGTTGGCAGTAGTCGATACCCTCCCTGTGGCTGGGATTGACGTGGTACTAGCCAACGACTTGGTGACAGATTGGAGCATCAATCTTCCCAAGGTTGTGGACGAGTCTACCAGAACAGCAAGGTCGGAGGTGACAACAGGCAATGGTAATGTCCAGGTAAAGACAGACCCGGATTTGAACATGTCTAATTTGTCCTCTCCCCCGCAGATCTACAGTTATCTAGCAGTGTCTCCTGATTCTTCTCTCGACAAGGAACATGAGGTAACGATGGCAGAAGTACCTGAGCTAGAAGAGAGGCCTTGTGTGCAGACACCCACGGATACCAACGAGTCTGGAGCGAAGGCTGAGGTGTGCTTGCGGTATGGCAAGTTACAGCGTGTAGTGGACCAGCCAGAGATTCCCCAGACGTCAGAGGTATGTGAGGTGTGTTCAAAAGGTCTAGTGCCCTCTTCTGTCCAAGCCAGGCTAGTGGATGGTGCCGGCTATGGACATGACAAGCTCAGGAAACTTATCCCTCAATTGGCCCCATGTTTCTTGGCGATATTTTGTTTTATTCTCCTATGTGTTCTCAGTGTTCTCAGTAAGGATCAGTGGACGACCCGACGAATGATGGCTCCCATGAACATCGTGAAGAGGTCCCAGGGATTGGAAATTGGTACTGCAAGTGTTGCAGTTGAAGGAGGGACCTGGAAGGTGATAATTGATACAGGAGGTACGACAGGTGATAATATGAGTGACTGTTTCCGACAGGTTGACACCCCCCGCGCGATTGCTGAGCCTCAACACAGCGTTATGCGGAACGTTGGTCGACCTGACGGTGACAGAGCGAATGCCACCTGCGACGTACGAACAGCCCCGTTGGGACTAGGTGTGGACCTAGTAGAGTATGCTGTAAGTACTGTTTTACTCGCGGTCGCTATCACTCTGAATTATCAGACCCCTGTATTCCAGGTTCCTGTCTCCCTGAAGGACCATCGGACCGGCACCAGAAATGCCGTCTGTGGTCAGCCATCATCGGTGCCACGACATAAGGAAGTGTCGAGTCACCCCAGATCGTGTCTACACCGATCCTTACTCGAGAGGTGTGAGGTTATGCTCCGGATTAACATCTCGGTGGAGACGGTGAAGATGTGGAAGTTTACACCAGGCAGGACCTTGCCTTCAATTTTAAAGTTCCCGTTGTGCCAGAATTGCCCAGAAGGACAATTCTGTGGACGAGACAGCCTCGCCATCCCAGATTATAAACCATGTGTGTCCATTTGGAGCAGTGTCGCTGTACTAATTTGGTTTGTGTTTCTTTTTATAGAACCCCAAACCAAATTCTTTTTGGTGGGGAGGTGTTACGAACCCGGATCCAGCGTCCGAGCAAGGAGCAGTAACAACTACGCAATCTGTGGGTCAGCTCCCGGAACCCCCGCCAAACGGACGACGACACCTAGTGAGGACAGCGTGTACTGGCCTCGAGGACCAGTTTCCAGTCTGGTTCAGCGCTCAACACCGCCGCTCCTGACCTCTGGTGAGGTGGTGCTCCGACGACAGCGCCATCTATGGGCTGGATACGTCAGGTGTTTGTGTCTGAGCCTGTAAGTGTGGTGTTTTAGTGTCCCTGTTATTGATGACGTGTCTGCTTACAGAGCCGACCTGGGACCACTGTGTTGAAGGTGGAGTCAGTCTACCCGAGGCAGCCAGTCTCCATACTGTGAAGTTTGCTGCAGCTGTTGTGACGTCGTCCCCCCGGAAGAACACTGTGGTGTGTTAGCCTGCCAGTGGAGTGGCAGTGAAAGGATTTACCCGGGACCGACTGTTGGAGACGATAATCCACTGGGGTATTGAGGACAGGAGGGTGATTGGTGATATCACACGAGACTCCTGTCTAGGGCGTACCCCTTATATCGTTCGTGGAGTGGCCGTACCAGCCTTGGTGGCTCAGTACCTGCCAGCAGACCAGCTGGACGTGTGGTTGACGGCCTCCACGACGGTGCCCCCAGTGGACCTGTGTTTTGGCTGACCTGTGGCCAGGGTAGGCTCGGCATTCTCAGAGGACACGTCTTGAGGCCACGAAGAAAGCACTGCGGACTCAGCACCTAGCTTCTTGATCAAGAGTCTTCAGCAGAAGACTAGATTGTGCATGATCCCCTTTGTAAAGTGTTAATACCCCTCCCCCTTGTGTACTCTTTTATTCTATATATTTAATCGGTGATGGTGAACATTATAATATTAAGTTCTTAACTTTCTTTCCCTACTCCCTTTTAAGTTACTTGCGTCACGGATCTCATCCCTTGATAGCCACTACTGGCTTGGGAACGGATACATATATCTTCCTCTAACAACATCAGAGTGAGAACCCCGTTGCGTCCCGAGAGGGCCGTAACATGTCTAGTGTATAGTGTTCATTGTCTTGTGTCAAGTGTATAGTGGTCATTGTCTTGTGTCTAGTGTATAGTGGTCATTGTCTTGTGTCTAGTGTACAGTGGTCATTGTCTTGTGTCAAGTGTATAGTGGTCATTGTCTTGTGACTAGTGTATAGTTGTCATTGTCTTTTGTCTAGTATATTATGGTCATTGTCTTATGTCTAGTGTATAGTGTTCATTGTCTTGTGTCAAGTGTATAGTGGTCATTGTCTTGTGTCTAGTGTATAGTGGTCATTGTCTTGTGTCTAGTGTATAGTGAACATTGTCTTGTGACTAGTGTATAGTGGACATTGCCTTGTGTCAAGTGTATAGTGGTCATTGTCTTGTAACTAGTGTATAGTGGACATTATCTTGTGTCTAGTGTTTAGTGGACATTGTCGTGTGTGTAGTGTATAGTGGTCATAGTCTTGTGTTTAGTGTATAGTGGTCATTGTCTTGTGTCTAGTGTATAGTGGACATTGTCATGTGTTTAGTGTATAGTGGTCATTGTCTTGTGTCTAGTGAATAGTGGACATTGTCTTGTGTCTAGTGTAGTGTGGTCATTGTCTTGTGTCTAGTGTACAGTGGTCATTGTCTTGTGTCAGGTGTATAGTGGTCATTGTCTTGTGACTAGTGTATAGTTGTCATTGTCTTGTGTCTAGTATATTATGGTCATTGTCTTATGTCTAGTGTATAGTGGACATTGCCTTGTGACTAGTGTATAGTGGTCATTGTCTTATGTCTAGTGTATAGTGGACATTGTCTTGTGACTAGTGTATAGTGGTCATTGTCTTGTGTCTAGTGTATAGTGGACATTGTCTTGTGACTAGTGTATAGTGGACATTGCCTTGTGTCTAGTGTATAGTGGTCATTGTCTTAAGTCTAGTATATTGTGGTCATTGTCTTGTGACTAATGTATAGTGGTCATTATTTTGTGTCTAGTGTATGGTGGATATTTCCTTGTGTCTAGTGTATAGTGGTCATTGTCTTGTGTCTAGTGTATAGTGGTCATTGTCTTGTAACTAGTGTATAGTGGACATTATCTTGTGTCTAGTGTTTAGTGGACATTGTCGTGTGTGTAGTGTATAGTGGTCATAGTCTTGTGTTTAGTGTATAGTGGTCATTGTCTTGTGTCTAGTGTATAGTGGACATTGTCATGTGTCTAGTGTATAGTGGTCATTGTCTTGTGTCTAGTGAATAGTGGACATTGTCTTGTGTCTAGTGTATAGTGGACATCGTCTTGTGTCTAGTGTATAGTGGTCATTGGCTTGTGTCTAGTGTATAGTGGACATTGTCCTGTGACTAGTGTATAGTGGTCATTGTCTTGTGTGAAATGTATAGTGGTCATTGTCTTGTGTCTAGTGTATAGTGGTCATTGTCTTGTGTCTAGTGTATAGTGGACATTGTCTTGTGACTAGTGTATAGTGGTCATTGTCTTGTGTATAGTGTATAGTGGTCATTGTCTTGTGTCTAGTGTATAGTGGTCATTGTCATGAGCCAAGTATAGTTATCATTGTCGTGTGTCTAGTGTATAGTGGTCATTGTCTTGTGTCTAGTATATAGTGGTCATTGTATTGTGTCTAGTGTACAGTGGTCATTTTCTTGTGTATAGTGTATAGTGGTCATTGTCTTGTAACTAGTGTATAATGGTCATTGTCTTGTGTATAGTGGACATTGTCATGTGTCTAGTGTATAGTGGTCATAGTCGTGTGTCTAGTGTATAGTGGACATTGTCTTGTGTCTAGTGTATAGTGGACATTGTCTTGTGTCTAGTGTATAGTGTATAGTGGACATTGTCTGTGTCTAGTGTATAGTGGTCATTGTTTTGTGTCAAGTGAATAGTTGACTTTGTCTTGTGACTAATGTATAGTGGTCATTGTCTTGTGTCTAGTGTATAGTGGTCATTGTCTTGAAACTAGTATATAGTGGTCATTGTCATGTGTCTAGTTAATATTGGACATTGTCTTGTGCCTTGTGTATAGTGGTCATTGTCTTGTGACTAGTGTATAGTTGTCATTGTCTTGTGTCTAGTATATTATGGTCATTGTCTTATGTCTAGTGTATAGTGGTCATTGTCTTGTGTCAAGTGTATAGTGGTCATTGTCTTGTGTCTAGTGTAGTGTGGTCATTGTCTTGTGTCTAGTGTACAGTGGTCATTGTCTTGTGTCAGGTGTATAGTGGTCATTATCTTGTGACTAGTGTATAGTTGTCATTGTCTTGTGTCTAGTATATTATGGTCATTGTCTTATGTCTAGTGTATAGTGGACGTTGTCTTGTGACTAGTGTATAGTGGCCATTGTCTTGTAACTAATGTATAGTGGACATTGTCTTGTGACTAGTGTATAGTGGACATTGCCTTGTGTCTAGTGTATAGTGGTTATTGTCTTAAGGCTAGTATATAGTGGTCATTGTCTTGTAACTAATGTATAGTGGTCATTGTTTTGTGTCTAGTGTATAGTGGACATTTCCTTGTGTCTAGTGTATAGTGGTCATTGTCTTGTAACTAGTGTATAGTGGTCATTATTTTGTAACTAGTGTATAGTGGACATTATCTTGTGTCTATTGTTTAGTGGACATTGTCGTGTGTGTAGTGTATAGTGGTCATAGTCTTGTGTTCAGAGTATAGTGGTCATTGTCTTGTGTCTAGTGTATAGTGGACATTGTCATGTGTCTAGTGTATAGTGGTCATTGTCTTGTGTCCAGTGAATAGTGGACATTGTCCTGTGTCTAGTGTATAGTGGACATCGTCTTGTGTCTAGTGTATAGTGGTCATTGGCTTGTGTCTAGTGTATAGTGGACATTGTCCTGTGACTAGTGTATAGTGGTCATTGTCTTGTGTCTAGTGTGTAATGGTCATTGTCTTGTGTCTAGTGTATAGTGGTCATTGTCTTGTGTCTAGTGTATAGTGGATATTGTCTTGTGACTAGTGTATAGTGGTCATTGTCTTGTGTCTAGTGTATAGTGGACATTGTCATGTGTCTAGTGTATAGTGGTCATTGTCTTGTGTCTAGTGAATAGTGGACATTGTCTTGTGTCTAGTGTATAGTGGACATCGTCTTGTGTCAAGTGTATAGTGGTCATTGTCTTGTGTTTAGTGTATAGTGGACATCGTCTTGTGTCTAGTGTATAGTGGTCATTGTTTTGTGTCAAGTGAATAGTTGACTTTGTCTTGTGACTAGTGTATAGTGGTCATTGTCTTGTGTCTAGTGTATAGTGGTCATTGTCTTGAAACTAGTATATAGGGGTCATTGTCTTGTGTCTAGTTAATATTGGACATTGTCTTGTGCCTTGTGTATAGTTGTCATTGTCTTGTGACTAGTGCATAGTTGTCATTGTCTTGTGTCTAGTGTATTATGGTCATTGTCTTATGTCTAGTGTATAGTGGTCATTGTCTTGTGTCAAGTGTATAGTGGTCATTGTCTTGTGACTAGTGTATAGTGGTCATTGTCTTGTGACTACTGTATAGTGGACATTGTCTTGTGTCTAGTGTATAGTGGTCATTGTCTTGTGTCTAGTGTACAGTGAACATTATCTTATAGCTAGTGTATGGTGGTCATTGTCTTGTGCATAGTGGACATTGTCTTGTGACTTGTGTATAGTGTACATTGCCTGGTGTATAGTGTACATTGCTTTGTGTCTAGTGTATAGTGGTCATTGTATTGTGTCTAGTGTATAGTGGTCATTGTCTTGTGACTACTGTATAGTGGTCATTGTC
Organism: Procambarus clarkii; assembly: GCF_040958095.1. Taxonomy (NCBI): domain Eukaryota; kingdom Metazoa; phylum Arthropoda; class Malacostraca; order Decapoda; family Cambaridae; genus Procambarus; species Procambarus clarkii. Next base: position 35,238,509 of record NC_091207.1, read on the forward strand.
TTGTGTCTAGTGTATAGTGGTCATTATTTTGTGACTAGTGTATCGTTGTCATTGTCTTATGTATAGTGTATAGTGAACATTGTCTTGTGTCTTGTGAATAGTGGACATTGTCTTCCGTCTAGTGTATAGTTGTCATTGACTTGTAACTATTGTATAGTGGTCATTGTCTTATGTCTAGTGCATAGTGGACATTGTCTTCTGTCTAGTGTATAGTGGACATTGTGTTGTGACTAGTGTATAGGGATCATTGTCTTGTGACTAGTGTATAGTGGTATTTGTCTTTTGACTAGTGTATAGTGGTCATTGTTTTGTGTCTAGTGTATAGTGGTCATTGTCTTGTGTCTAGTGAATAGTGGTCATTGTCATGTGCCTAGTATATTTTGGTCATTGTCTTGTGTCTAGTGTATAATGATCATTGTCTTGTGTCTAGTGTATAGTGGTCATTGTCTTGTGTCTAGTGTATAGTGGTCATTTTATTGTGTCTAGTGTACAGTGGTCATTTTCTTGTGTATAGTGTATAGTGGTCATTGTCTTGTGTATAGTGGACATTGTCATGTGTCTAGTGTATAGTGGTCATTGTCTTGTGTCTAGTGTATAGTGGACATTGTCTTGTGTCTAGTGTATAGTGGACATTGCCTTGTGTCTAGTATATAGTGGACATTGTCTTGTGTCTAGTGTATAGTGGTCATTGTTTTGTGTCAAGTGAATAGTTGACTTTGTCTTGTGACTAATGTATAGTGGTCATTGTCTTGTGTCTAGTGTATAGTGGACATTGCCTTGTGTCTAGTATATAGTGGACATTGTCTTGTGTCTAGTGTATAGTGGTCATTGTTTTGTGTCAAGTGAATAGTTGACTTTGTCTTGTGACTAATGTATAGTGGTCATTGTCTTGTGTCTAGTGTATAGTGGTCATTGTCTTGAAACTAGTATATAGTGGTCATTGTCTTGTGTCTAGTTAATATTGGACATTGTCTTGTGCTTTGTGTATAGTTGTCATTGTCTTGTGACTAGTGTATAGTTGTCATTGTCTTGTGTCTAGTGTATTATGGTCATTGTCTTATGTCTAGTGTATAGTGTTCATTGTCTTGTGTCAAGTGTATAGTGGTCATTGTCTTGTGTCTAGTATATTATGGTCATTGTCTTGTGTCTAGTGTATAGTGTTCATTGTCTTGTGTCAAGTGTATAGTGGTCATTGTCTTGTGTCTAGTGTATAGTGGTCATTGTCTTGTGTCTAGTGTATAGTGGACATTGTCTTGTGACTAGTGTATAGTGGTCATTGTCTTGTGTCTAGTGTTTAGTGTTCATTGTCTTAAGTCTAGTGTATAGTGGTCATTGTCTTGTAACTAGTGTATAGTGGACATTATCTTGTGTCTAGTGTTTAGTGGACATTGTCGTGTGTGTAGTGTATAGTGGTCATAGTCTTGTGTTTAGTGTATAGTGGTCATTGTCTTGTGTCTAGTGTATAGTGGACATTGTCATGTGTCTAGTGTATAGTGGTCATTGTCTTGTGTCTAGTGAATAGTGGACATTGTCTTGTGTCTAGTGTAGTGTGGTCATTGTCTTGTGTCTAGTGTACAGTGGTCATTGTCTTGTGTCAGGTGTATTGTGGTCATTGTCTTGTGACTAGTGTATAGTTGTCATTGTCTTGTGTCTAGTATATTATGGTCATTGTCTTATGTCTAGTGTATAGTGGACATTGCCTTGTGACTAGTGTATAGTGGTCATTGTCTTATGTCTAGTGTATAGTGGACATTGTCTTGTGACTAGTGTATAGTGGACATTGCCTTGTGTCTAGTGTATAGTGGTCATTGTCTTAAGTCTAGTATATTGTGGTCATTGTCTTGTGACTAATGTATAGTGGTCATTGTTTTGTGTCTAGTGTATAGTGGTCATTGTCTTGTGTCTAGTGTATAGTGATCATTGTCTTGTAACTAGTGTATAGTGGACATTATCTTGTGTCTAGTGTTTAGTGGACATTGTCGTGTGTGTAGTGTATAGTGGTCATAGTCTTGTGTTTAGTGTATAGTGGTCATTGTCTTGTGTCTAGTGTATAGTGGACATTGTCATGTGTCTAGTGTATAGTGGTCATTGTCTTGTGTCTAGTGAATAGTGGACATTGTCTTGTGTCTAGTGTATAGTGGACATCGTCTTGTGTCTAGTGTATAGTGGTCATTGGCTTGTGTCTAGTGTATAGTGGACATTGTTCTGTGACTAGTGTATAGTGGTCATTGTCTTGTGTGAAATGTATAGTGGTCATTGTCTTGTGTCTAGTGTATAGTGGTCATTGTCTTGTGTCTAGTGTATAGTGGACATTGTCTTGTGACTAGTGTATAGTGGTCATTGTCTTGTGTACAGTGTATAGTGGTCATTGTCTTGTGTCTAGTGTATAGTGGTCATTGTCATGAGCCAAGTATAGTGATCATTGTCGTGTCTCTATTGTATAGTGGTCATTGTCTTGTGTCTAGTATATAGTGGTCATTGTATTGTGTCTAGTGTACAGTGGTCATTTTCTTGTGTATAATGTATAGTGGTCATTGTCTTGTAACTAGTGTATAATGGTCATTGTCTTGTGTATAGTGGACATTGTCATGTGTCTAGTGTATAGTGGTCATAGTCGTGTGTCTAGTGTATAGTGGACATTGTCTTGTGTCTAGTGTATAGTGGACATTGTCTAGTGTCTAGTGCATAGTGTATAGTGGACATTGTCTGTGTCTAGTGTATAGTGGTCATTGTTTTGTGTCAAGTGAATAGTTGACTTTGTCTTGTGACTAATGTATAGTGGTCATTGTCTTGTGTCTAGTGTATAGTGGTCATTGTCTTGAAACTAGTATATAGTGGTCATTGTCTTGTGTCTAGTTAATATTGGACATTGTCTTGTGCCTTGTGTATAGTGGTCATTGTCTTGTGACTAGTGTATAGTTGTCATTGTCTTGTGTCTAGTATATTATGGTCATTGTCTTATGTCTAGTGTATAGTGGTCATTGTCTTGTGTCAAGTGTATAGTGGTCATTGTCTTGTGTCTAGTGTAGTGTGGTCATTGTCTTGTGTCTAGTGTACAGTGGTCATTGTCTTGTGTCAGGTGTATAGTGGTCATTGTCTTGTGACTAGTGTATAGTTGTCATTGTCTTGAGTTTAGTATATTATGGTCATTGTCTTATGTCTAGTGTATAGTGGACGTTGTCTTGTGACTAGTGTATAGTGGTCATTGTCTTGTGTCTAGTGTATAGTGGACATTGTCTTGTGACTAGTGTATAGTGGACATTGCCTTGTGTCTAGTGTATAGTGGTTATTGTCTTAAGGCTAGTATATAGTGGTCATTGTCTTGTAACTAATGTATAATGGTCATTGTTTTGTGTCTAGTGTATAGTGGACATTTCCTTGTGTCTAGTGTATAGTGGTCATTGTCTTGTGTCTTGTGTATAGTGGTCATTGTCTTGTAACTAGTGTATAGTGGTCATTGTCTCGTAACTAGTGTATAGTGGACATTATCTTGTGTCTAGTGTTTAGTGGACATTGTCGTGTGTGTAGTGTATAGTGGTCATAGTCTTGTGTTCAGAGTATAGTGGTCATTGTCTTGTGTCTAGTGTATAGTGGACATTGTCATGTGTCTAGTGTATAGTGGTCATTGTCTTGTGTCTAGTGAATAGTGGAGATTGTCCTGTGTCTAGTGTATAGTGGTCATTGGCTTGTGTCTAGTGTATAGTGGACATTGTCCTGTGACTAGTGTATAGTGGTCATTGTCTTGTGTGAAATGTATAGTGGTCATTGTCTTGTGTCTAGTGTATAGTGGTCATTGTCTTGTGTCTAGTGTATAGTGGACATTGTCTTGTGACTAGTGTATAGTGGTCATTGTCTTGTGTCTAGTGTATAGTGGACATTGTCATGTGTCTAGTGTATAGTGGTCATTGTCTTGTGTCTAGTGAATAGTGGACATTGTCTTGTGTCTAGTGTATAGTGGACATCGTCTTGTGTCTAGTGTATAGTGGTCATTGTCTTGTGTTTAGTGTATAGTAGACATTGTCTTGTGTCTAGTGAATAGTGGACATTGTCTTGTGTCTAGTGTATAGTGGACATCGTCTTGTGTCTAGTGTATAGTGGTCATTGTCTTGTGTTTAGAGTATAGTGGACATTGTCTTGTGTCTAGTGTATAGTGGTCATATTTTTGTGTCAAGTGAATAGTTGACTTTGTCTTGTGACTAGTGTATAGTGGTCATTGTCTTGAAACTAGTATATAGGGGTCATTGTCTTGTGTCTAGTTAATATTGGACATTGTCTTGTGCCTTGTGTATAGTTGTCATTGTCTTGTGACTAGTGCATAGTTGTCATTGTCTTGTGTCTAGTGTATTATGGTCATTGTCTTATGTCTAGTGTATAGTGGTCATTGTCTTGTGTCAAGTGTATAGTGGTCATTGTCTTGTGTCTAGTGTATAGTGGTCATTGTCTTGTGTCTAGTGTACAGTGGTCATTGTCTTGTGTCAAGTGTATAGTGGTCATTGTCTTGTGACTAGTGTATAGTTGTCATTGTCTTGTGTCTAGTATATTATGGTCATTGTCTTATGTCTAGTGTATAGTGGTCATTGTCTTGTGTCAAGTGTATAGTGGTCATTGTCTTGTGTCTAGTGTATAGTGGTCATTGTCTTGTGTCTAGTGTATAGTGGACATTGTCTTGTGACTTGTGTATAGTGGTCATTGTCTTGTGTCTAGTGTATAGTGGACATTGTCTTGTGTCTAGTGAATAGTGGACATTGTCTTGTGTCTAGTGTATAGTGGACATCGTCTTGTGTCAAGTGTATAGTGGTCATTGTCTTGTGTTTAGTGTATAGTGGACATTGTCTTGTGTCTAGTGTATAGTGGTCATTGTTTTGTGTCAAGTGAATAGTTGACTTTGTCTTGTGACTAGTGTATAGTGGTCATTGTCTTGTGTCTAGTGTATAGTGGTCATTGTCTTGAAACTAGTATATAGGGGTCATTGTCTTGTGTCTAGTTAATATTGGACATTGTCTTGTGCCTTGTGTATAGTTGTCATTGTCTTGTGACTAGTGCATAGTTGTCATTGTCTTGTGTCTAGTGTATTATGGTCATTGTCTTATGTCTAGTGTATAGTGGTCATTGTCTTGTGTCAAGTGTATAGTGGTCATTGTCTTGTGACTAGTGTATAGTGGTCATTGTCTTGTGACTACTGTATAGTGGACATTGTCTTGTGTCTAGTGTATAGTGGTCATTGTCTTGTGTCTAGTGTACAGTGAACATTATCTTATAGCTAGTGTATGGTGGTCATTGTCTTGTGCATAGTGGACATTGTCTTGTGACTTGTGTATAGTGTACATTGCCTGGTGTATAGTGTACATTGCTTTGTTTCTAGTGTATAGTGGTCATTGTATTGTGTCTAGTGTATAGTGGTCATTGTCTTGTGACTACTGTATAGTGGTCATTGTCTTGTGTCTAGTGTATAGTGGTCATTATTTTGTGACTAGTGTATCGTTGTCATTGTCTTATGTATAGTGTATAGTGAACATTGTCTTGTGTCTTGTGAATAGTGGACATTGTCTTCCGTCTAGTGTATAGTTGTCATTGACTTGTAACTATTGTATAGTGGTCATTGTCTTATGTCTAGTGCATAGTGGACATTGTCTTCTGTCTAGTGTATAGTGGACATTGTGTTGTGACTAGTGTATAGGGATCATTGTCTTGTGACTAGTGTATAGTGGTATTTGTCTTTTGACTAGTGTATAGTGGTCATTGTTTTGTGTCTAGTGTATAGTGGTCATTGTCTTGTGTCTAGTGAATAGTGGTCATTGTCATGTGCCTAGTATATTTTGGTCATTGTCTTGTGTCTAGTGTATAATGATCATTGTCTTGTGTCTAGTGTATAGTGGTCATTGTCTTGTGTCTAGTGTATAGTGGTCATTTTATTGTGTCTAGTGTACAGTGGTCATTTTCTTGTGTATAGTGTATAGTGGTCATTGTCTTGTGTATAGTGGACATTGTCATGTGTCTAGTGTATAGTGGTCATTGTCTTGTGTCTAGTGTATAGTGGACATTGTCTTGTGTCTAGTGTATAGTGGACATTGCCTTGTGTCTAGTATATAGTGGACATTGTCTTGTGTCTAGTGTATAGTGGTCATTGTTTTGTGTCAAGTGAATAGTTGACTTTGTCTTGTGACTAATGTATAGTGGTCATTGTCTTGTGTCTAGTGTATAGTGGACATTGCCTTGTGTCTAGTATATAGTGGACATTGTCTTGTGTCTAGTGTATAGTGGTCATTGTTTTGTGTCAAGTGAATAGTTGACTTTGTCTTGTGACTAATGTATAGTGGTCATTGTCTTGTGTCTAGTGTATAGTGGTCATTGTCTTGAAACTAGTATATAGTGGTCATTGTCTTGTGTCTAGTTAATATTGGACATTGTCTTGTGCTTTGTGTATAGTTGTCATTGTCTTGTGACTAGTGTATAGTTGTCATTGTCTTGTGTCTAGTGTATTATGGTCATTGTCTTATGTCTAGTGTATAGTGTTCATTGTCTTGTGTCAAGTGTATAGTGGTCATTGTCTTGTGTCTAGTATATTATGGTCATTGTCTTGTGTCTAGTGTATAGTGTTCATTGTCTTGTGTCAAGTGTATAGTGGTCATTGTCTTGTGTCTAGTGTATAGTGGTCATTGTCTTGTGTCTAGTGTATAGTGGACATTGTCTTGTGACTAGTGTATAGTGGTCATTGTCTTGTGTCTAGTGTTTAGTGTTCATTGTCTTAAGTCTAGTGTATAGTGGTCATTGTCTTGTAACTAGTGTATAGTGGACATTATCTTGTGTCTAGTGTTTAGTGGACATTGTCGTGTGTGTAGTGTATAGTGGTCATAGTCTTGTGTTTAGTGTATAGTGGTCATTGTCTTGTGTCTAGTGTATAGTGGACATTGTCATGTGTCTAGTGTATAGTGGTCATTGTCTTGTGTCTAGTGAATAGTGGACATTGTCTTGTGTCTAGTGTAGTGTGGTCATTGTCTTGTGTCTAGTGTACAGTGGTCATTGTCTTGTGTCAGGTGTATAGTGGTCATTGTCTTGTGACTAGTGTATAGTTGTCATTGTCTTGTGTCTAGTATATTATGGTCATTGTCTTATGTCTAGTGTATAGTGGACATTGCCTTGTGACTAGTGTATAGTGGTCATTGTCTTATGTCTAGTGTATAGTGGACATTGTCTTGTGACTAGTGTATAGTGGACATTGCCTTGTGTCTAGTGTATAGTGGTCATTGTCTTAAGTCTAGTATATTGTGGTCATTGTCTTGTGACTAATGTATAGTGGTCATTGTCTTGTGTCTAGTGAATAGTGGTCATTGTCATGTGCCTAGTATATTTTGGTCATTGTCTTGTGTCTAGTGTATAATGATCATTGTCTTGTGTCTAGTGTATAGTGGTCATTGTCTTGTGTCTAGTGTATAGTGGTCATTTTATTGTGTCTAGTGTACAGTGGTCATTTTCTTGTGTATAGTGTATAGTGGTCATTGTCTTGTGTATAGTGGACATTGTCATGTGTCTAGTGTATAGTGGTCATTGTCTTGTGTCTAGTGTATAGTGGACATTGTCTTGTGTCTAGTGTATAGTGGACATTGCCTTGTGTCTAGTATATAGTGGACATTGTCTTGTGTCTAGTGTATAGTGGTCATTGTTTTGTGTCAAGTGAATAGTTGACTTTGTCTTGTGACTAATGTATAGTGGTCATTGTCTTGTGTCTAGTGTATAGTGGACATTGCCTTGTGTCTAGTATATAGTGGACATTGTCTTGTGTCTAGTGTATAGTGGTCATTGTTTTGTGTCAAGTGAATAGTTGACTTTGTCTTGTGACTAATGTATAGTGGTCATTGTCTTGTGTCTAGTGTATAGTGGTCATTGTCTTGAAACTAGTATATAGTGGTCATTGTCTTGTGTCTAGTTAATATTGGACATTGTCTTGTGCTTTGTGTATAGTTGTCATTGTCTTGTGACTAGTGTATAGTTGTCATTGTCTTGTGTCTAGTGTATTATGGTCATTGTCTTATGTCTAGTGTATAGTGTTCATTGTCTTGTGTCAAGTGTATAGTGGTCATTGTCTTGTGTCTAGTATATTATGGTCATTGTCTTGTGTCTAGTGTATAGTGTTCATTGTCTTGTGTCAAGTGTATAGTGGTCATTGTCTTGTGTCTAGTGTATAGTGGTCATTGTCTTGTGTCTAGTGTATAGTGGACATTGTCTTGTGACTAGTGTATAGTGGTCATTGTCTTGTGTCTAGTGTTTAGTGTTCATTGTCTTAAGTCTAGTGTATAGTGGTCATTGTCTTGTAACTAGTGTATAGTGGACATTATCTTGTGTCTAGTGTTTAGTGGACATTGTCGTGTGTGTAGTGTATAGTGGTCATAGTCTTGTGTTTAGTGTATAGTGGTCATTGTCTTGTGTCTAGTGTATAGTGGACATTGTCATGTGTCTAGTGTATAGTGGTCATTGTCTTGTGTCTAGTGAATAGTGGACATTGTCTTGTGTCTAGTGTAGTGTGGTCATTGTCTTGTGTCTAGTGTACAGTGGTCATTGTCTTGTGTCAGGTGTATAGTGGTCATTGTCTTGTGACTAGTGTATAGTTGTCATTGTCTTGTGTCTAGTATATTATGGTCATTGTCTTATGTCTAGTGTATAGTGGACATTGCCTTGTGACTAGTGTATAGTGGTCATTGTCTTATGTCTAGTGTATAGTGGACATTGTCTTGTGACTAGTGTATAGTGGACATTGCCTTGTGTCTAGTGTATAGTGGTCATTGTCTTAAGTCTAGTATATTGTGGTCATTGTCTTGTGACTAATGTATAGTGGTCATTGTTTTGTGTCTAGTGTATAGTGGTCATTGTCTTGTGTCTAGTGTATAGTGGTCATTGTCTTGTAACTAGTGTATAGTGGACATTATCTTGTGTCTAGTGTTTAGTGGACATTGTCGTGTGTGTAGTGTATAGTGGTCATAGTCTTGTGTTTAGTGTATAGTGGTCATTGTCTTGTGTCTAGTGTATAGTGGACATTGTCATGTGTCTAGTGTATAGTGGTCATTGTCTTGTGTCTAGTGAATAGTGGACATTGTCTTGTGTCTAGTGTATAGTGGACATCGTCTTGTGTCTAGTGTATAGTGGTCATTGGCTTGTGTCTAGTGTATAGTGGACATTGTTCTGTGACTAGTGTATAGTGGTCATTGTCTTGTGTGAAATGTATAGTGGTCATTGTCTTGTGTCTAGTGTATAGTGGTCATTGTCTTGTGTCTAGTGTATAGTGGACATTGTCTTGTGACTAGTGTATAGTGGTCATTGTCTTGTGTACAGTGTATAGTGGTCATTGTCTTGTGTCTAGTGTATAGTGGTCATTGTCATGAGCCAAGTATAGTGATCATTGTCGTGTCTCTATTGTATAGTGGTCATTGTCTTGTGTCTAGTATATAGTGGTCATTGTATTGTGTCTAGTGTACAGTGGTCATTTTCTTGTGTATAGTGTATAGTGGTCATTGTCTTGTAACTAGTGTATAATGGTCATTGTCTTGTGTATAGTGGACATTGTCATGTGTCTAGTGTATAGTGGTCATAGTCGTGTGTCTAGTGTATAGTGGACATTGTCTTGTGTCTAGTGTATAGTGGACATTGTCTTGTGTCTAGTGCATAGTGTATAGTGGACATTGTCTGTGTCTAGTGTATAGTGGTCATTGTTTTGTGTCAAGTGAATAGTTGACTTTGTCTTGTGACTAATGTATAGTGGTCATTGTCTTGTGTCTAGTGTATAGTGGTCATTGTCTTGAAACTAGTATATAGTGGTCATTGTCTTGTGTCTAGTTAATATTGGACATTGTCTTGTGCCTTGTGTATAGTGGTCATTGTCTTGTGACTAGTGTATAGTTGTCATTGTCTTGTGTCTAGTATATTATGGTCATTGTCTTATGTCTAGTGTATAGTGGTCATTGTCTTGTGTCAAGTGTATAGTGGTCATTGTCTTGTGTCTAGTGTAGTGTGGTCATTGTCTTGTGTCTAGTGTACAGTGGTCATTGTCTTGTGTCAGGTGTATAGTGGTCATTGTCTTGTGACTAGTGTATAGTTGTCATTGTCTTGAGTTTAGTATATTATGGTCATTGTCTTATGTCTAGTGTATAGTGGACGTTGTCTTGTGACTAGTGTATAGTGGTCATTGTCTTGTGTCTAGTGTATAGTGGACATTGTCTTGTGACTAGTGTATAGTGGACATTGCCTTGTGTCTAGTGTATAGTGGTTATTGTCTTAAGGCTAGTATATAGTGGTCATTGTCTTGTAACTAATGTATAATGGTCATTGTTTTGTGTCTAGTGTATAGTGGACATTTCCTTGTGTCTAGTGTATAGTGGTCATTGTCTTGTGTCTTGTGTATAGTGGTCATTGTCTTGTAACTAGTGTATAGTGGTCATTGTCTCGTAACTAGTGTATAGTGGACATTATCTTGTGTCTAGTGTTTAGTGGACATTGTCGTGTGTGTAGTGTATAGTGGTCATAGTCTTGTGTTCAGAGTATAGTGGTCATTGTCTTGTGTCTAGTGTATAGTGGACATTGTCATGTGTCTAGTGTATAGTGGTCATTGTCTTGTGTCTAGTGAATAGTGGAGATTGTCCTGTGTCTAGTGTATAGTGGTCATTGGCTTGTGTCTAGTGTATAGTGGACATTGTCCTGTGACTAGTGTATAGTGGTCATTGTCTTGTGTGAAATGTATAGTGGTCATTGTCTTGTGTCTAGTGTATAGTGGTCATTGTCTTGTGTCTAGTGTATAGTGGACATTGTCTTGTGACTAGTGTATAGTGGTCATTGTCTTGTGTCTAGTGTATAGTGGACATTGTCATGTGTCTAGTGTATAGTGGTCATTGTCTTGTGTCTAGTGAATAGTGGACATTGTCTTGTGTCTAGTGTATAGTGGACATCGTCTTGTGTCTAGTGTATAGTGGTCATTGTCTTGTGTTTAGTGTATAGTAGACATTGTCTTGTGTCTAGTGAATAGTGGACATTGTCTTGTGTCTAGTGTATAGTGGACATCGTCTTGTGTCTAGTGTATAGTGGTCATTGTCTTGTGTTTAGAGTATAGTGGACATTGTCTTGTGTCTAGTGTATAGTGGTCATATTTTTGTGTCAAGTGAATAGTTGACTTTGTCTTGTGACTAGTGTATAGTGGTCATTGTCTTGAAACTAGTATATAGGGGTCATTGTCTTGTGTCTAGTTAATATTGGACATTGTCTTGTGCCTTGTGTATAGTTGTCATTGTCTTGTGACTAGTGCATAGTTGTCATTGTCTTGTGTCTAGTGTATTATGGTCATTGTCTTATGTCTAGTGTATAGTGGTCATTGTCTTGTGTCAAGTGTATAGTGGTCATTGTCTTGTGTCTAGTGTATAGTGGTCATTGTCTTGTGTCTAGTGTACAGTGGTCATTGTCTTGTGTCAAGTGTATAGTGGTCATTGTCTTGTGACTAGTGTATAGTTGTCATTGTCTTGTGTCTAGTATATTATGGTCATTGTCTTATGTCTAGTGTATAGTGGTCATTGTCTTGTGTCAAGTGTATAGTGGTCATTGTCTTGTGTCTAGTGTATAGTGGTCATTGTCTTGTGTCTAGTGTATAGTGGACATTGTCTTGTGACTTGTGTATAGTGGTCATTGTCTTGTGTCTAGTGTATAGTGGACATTGTCTTGTGACTAGTGTATAGTGGACATTGCCTTGTGTCTAGTGTATAGTGTTCATTGTCTTAAGTCTAGTGTATAGTGGTCATTGTCTTGTGACTAATGTATAGTGGTCATTGTTTTGTGTCTGGTGTATAGTGGACATTTCCTTGTGTCTAGTGTATAGTGGTCATTGTTTTGTGTCTAGTGTATTGTGGTCATTGTCTTGTAACTAGTGTATAGTGGTCATTGTCTTGTAACTAGTGTATAGTGGACATTATCTTGTGTCTAGTGTTTAGTGGACATTGTCGTGTGTGTAGTGTATAGTGGTCATTGTCTTGTGTTTAGTGTATAGTGGTCATTGTCTTGTGTCTAGTGTATAGTGGACATTGTCATTTGTCTAGTGTATAGTGGTCATTTTCTTGTGTCTAGTGAATAGTGGACATTGTCTTTTGTCTAGTGTTTAGTGGACATCGTCTTGTGTCTAGTGTATAGTGGTCATTGGCTTGTGTCTAGTGTATAGTGGACATTGTCCTGTGACTAGTGTATAGTGGTCATTGTCTTGTGTGAAATGTATAGTGGTCATTGTCTTGTGTCTAGTGTATAGTGGTCATTGCCTTGTGTCTAGTGTATAATTGTTATTGTCTTGTGTCAAATGTATAGTGGACATTGTCTTGTGACTAGTGTATAGTGGTCATTGTCTTGTGTCTAGTGAATAGTGGACATTGTCTTGTGTCTAGTGTAGTGTGGTCATTGTCTTGTGTCTAGTGTACAGTGGTCATTGTCTTGTGTCAGGTGTATAGTGGTCATTGTCTTGTGACTAGTGTATAGTTGTCATTGTCTTGTGTCTAGTATATTATGGTCATTATCTTATGTCTAGTGTATAGTGGACATTGCCTTGTGACTAGTGTATAGTGGTCATTGTCTTATGTCTAGTGTATAGTGGACATTGTCTTGTGACTAGTGTATAGTGGACATTGCCTTGTGTCTAGTGTATAGTGGTCATTGTCTTAAGTCTAGTATATTGTGGTCATTGTCTTGTGACTAATGTATAGTGGTCATTGTTTTGTGTCTAGTGTATAGTGGTCATTGTCTTGTGTCTAGTGTATAGTGGTCATTGTCTTGTAACTAGTGTATAGTGGACATTATCTTGTGTCTAGTGTTTAGTGGACATTGTCGTGTGTGTAGTGTATAGTGGTCATAGTCTTGTGTTTAGTGTATAGTGGTCATTGTCTTGTGTCTAGTGTATAGTGGACATTGTCATGTGTCTAGTGTTTAGTGGTCATTGTCTTGTGTCTAGTGAATAGTGGACATTGTCTTGTGTCTAGTGTATAGTGGACATCGTCTTGTGTCTAGTGTATAGTGGTCATTGGCTTGTGTCTAGTGTATAGTGGACATTGTCCTGTGACTAGTGTATAGTGGTCATTGTCTTGTGTGAAATGTATAGTGGTCATTGTCTTGTGTCTAGTGTATAGTGGTCATTGTCTTGTGTCTAGTGTATAGTGGACATTGTCTTGTGACTAGTGTATAGTGGTCATTGTCTTGTGTACAGTGTATAGTGGTCATTGTCTTGTGTCTAGTGTATAGTGGTCATTGTCATGAGCCAAGTATAGTGATCATTGTCGTGTGTCTATTGTATAGTGGTCATTGTCTTGTGTCTAGTATATAGTGGTCATTGTATTGTGTCTAGTGTACAGGTGTCATTTTCTTGTGTATAGTGTATAGTGGTCATTGTCTTGTAACTAGTGTATAATGGTCATTGTCTTGTGTATAGTGGACATTGTCATGTGTCTAGTGTATAGTGGTCATAGTCGTGTGTCTAGTGTATAGTGGACATTGTCTTGTGTCTAGTGTATAGTGGACATTGTCTTGTGTCTAGTGCATAGTGTATAGTGGACATTGTCTGTGTCTAGTGTATAGTGGTCATTGTTTTGTGTCAAGTGAATAGTTGACTTTGTCTTGTGACTAATGTATAGTGGTCATTGTCTTGTGTCTAGTGTATAGTGGTCATTGTCTTGAAACTAGTATATAGTGGTCATTGTCTTGTGTCTAGTTAATATTGGACATTGTCTTGTGCCTTGTGTATAGTGGTCATTGTCTTGTGACTAGTGTATAGTTGTCATTGTCTTGTGTCTAGTATATTATGGTCATTGTCTTATGTCTAGTGTATAGTGGTCATTGTCTTGTGTCAAGTGTATAGTGGTCATTGTCTTGTGTCTAGTGTAGTGTGGTCATTGTCTTGTGTCTAGTGTACAGTGGTCATTGTCTTGTGTCAGGTGTATAGTGGTCATTGTCTTGTGACTAGTGTATAGTTGTCATTGTCTTGAGTTTAGTATATTATGGTCATTGTCTTATGTCTAGTGTATAGTGGACGTTGTCTTGTGACTAGTGTATAGTGGTCATTGTCTTGTGTCTAGTGTATAGTGGACATTGTCTTGTGACTAGTGTATAGTGGACATTGCCTTGTGTCTAGTGTATAGTGGTTATTGTCTTAAGGCTAGTATATAGTGGTCATTGTCTTGTAACTAATGTATAGTGGTCATTGTTTTGTGTCTAGTGTATAGTGGACATTTCCTTGTGTCTAGTGTATAGTGGTCATTGTCTTGTGTCTAGTGTAGTGTGGTCATTGTCTTGTGTCTAGTGTACAGTGGTCATTGTCTTGTGTCAGGTGTATAGTGGTCATTGTCTTGTGACTAGTGTATAGTTGTCATTGTCTTGAGTTTAGTATATTATGGTCATTGTCTTATGTCTAGTGTATAGTGGACGTTGTCTTGTGACTAGTGTATAGTGGTCATTGTCTTGTGTCTAGTGTATAGTGGACATTGTCTTGTGACTAGTGTATAGTGGACATTGCCTTGTGTCTAGTGTATAGTGGTTATTGTCTTAAGGCTAGTATATAGTGGTCATTGTCTTGTAACTAATGTATAGTGGTCATTGTTTTGTGTCTAGTGTATAGTGGACATTTCCTTGTGTCTAGTGTATAGTGGTCATTGTCTTGTGTCTTGTGTATAGTGGTCATTGTCTTGTAACTAGTGTATAGTGGTCATTGTCTCGTAACTAGTGTATAGTGGACATTATCTTGTGTCTAGTGTTTAGTGGACATTGTCGTGTGTGTAGTGTATAGTGGTCATAGTCTTGTGTTCAGAGTATAGTGGTCATTGTCTTGTGTCTAGTGAATAGTGGAGATTGTCCTGTGTCTAGTGTATAGTGGTCATTGTCTTGTGTCTAGTGTATAGTGGTCATTGTCTTGTGTCTAGTGTACAGTGGTCATTGTCTTGTGTCAAGTGTATAGTGGTCATTGTCTTGTGACTAGTGTATAGTTGTCATTGTCTTGTGTCTAGTATATTATGGTCATTGTCTTATGTCTAGTGTATAGTGGTCATTGTCTTGTGTCAAGTGTATAGTGGTCATTGTCTTGTGTCTAGTGTATAGTGGTCATTGTCTTGTGTCTAGTGTATAGTGGACATTGTCTTGTGACTTGTGTATAGTGGTCATTGTCTTGTGTCTAGTGTATAGTGGACATTGTCTTGTGACTAGTGTATAGTGGACATTGCCTTGTGTCTAGTGTATAGTGTTCATTGTCTTAAGTCTAGTGTATAGTGGTCATTGTCTTGTGACTAATGTATAGTGGTCATTGTTTTGTGTCTGGTGTATAGTGGACATTTCCTTGTGTCTAGTGTATAGTGGTCATTGTTTTGTGTCTAGTGTATTGTGGTCATTGTCTTGTAACTAGTGTATAGTGGTCATTGTCTTGTAACTAGTGTATAGTGGACATTATCTTGTGTCTAGTGTTTAGTGGACATTGTCGTGTGTGTAGTGTATAGTGGTCATTGTCTTGTGTTTAGTGTATAGTGGTCATTGTCTTGTGTCTAGTGTATAGTGGACATTGTCATTTGTCTAGTGTATAGTGGTCATTTTCTTGTGTCTAGTGAATAGTGGACATTGTCTTTTGTCTAGTGTTTAGTGGACATCGTCTTGTGTCTAGTGTATAGTGGTCATTGGCTTGTGTCTAGTGTATAGTGGACATTGTCCTGTGACTAGTGTATAGTGGTCATTGTCTTGTGTGAAATGTATAGTGGTCATTGTCTTGTGTCTAGTGTATAGTGGTCATTGCCTTGTGTCTAGTGTATAATTGTTATTGTCTTGTGTCAAATGTATAGTGGACATTGTCTTGTGACTAGTGTATAGTGGTCATTGTCTTGTGTCTAGTGAATAGTGGACATTGTCTTGTGTCTAGTGTAGTGTGGTCATTGTCTTGTGTCTAGTGTACAGTGGTCATTGTCTTGTGTCAGGTGTATAGTGGTCATTGTCTTGTGACTAGTGTATAGTTGTCATTGTCTTGTGTCTAGTATATTATGGTCATTATCTTATGTCTAGTGTATAGTGGACATTGCCTTGTGACTAGTGTATAGTGGTCATTGTCTTATGTCTAGTGTATAGTGGACATTGTCTTGTGACTAGTGTATAGTGGACATTGCCTTGTGTCTAGTGTATAGTGGTCATTGTCTTAAGTCTAGTATATTGTGGTCATTGTCTTGTGACTAATGTATAGTGGTCATTGTTTTGTGTCTAGTGTATAGTGGTCATTGTCTTGTGTCTAGTGTATAGTGGTCATTGTCTTGTAACTAGTGTATAGTGGACATTATCTTGTGTCTAGTGTTTAGTGGACATTGTCGTGTGTGTAGTGTATAGTGGTCATAGTCTTGTGTTTAGTGTATAGTGGTCATTGTCTTGTGTCTAGTGTATAGTGGACATTGTCATGTGTCTAGTGTTTAGTGGTCATTGTCTTGTGTCTAGTGAATAGTGGACATTGTCTTGTGTCTAGTGTATAGTGGACATCGTCTTGTGTCTAGTGTATAGTGGTCATTGGCTTGTGTCTAGTGTATAGTGGACATTGTCCTGTGACTAGTGTATAGTGGTCATTGTCTTGTGTGAAATGTATAGTGGTCATTGTCTTGTGTCTAGTGTATAGTGGTCATTGTCTTGTGTCTAGTGTATAGTGGACATTGTCTTGTGACTAGTGTATAGTGGTCATTGTCTTGTGTACAGTGTATAGTGGTCATTGTCTTGTGTCTAGTGTATAGTGGTCATTGTCATGAGCCAAGTATAGTGATCATTGTCGTGTGTCTATTGTATAGTGGTCATTGTCTTGTGTCTAGTATATAGTGGTCATTGTATTGTGTCTAGTGTACAGTGGTCATTTTCTTGTGTATAGTGTATAGTGGTCATTGTCTTGTAACTAGTGTATAATGGTCATTGTCTTGTGTATAGTGGACATTGTCATGTGTCTAGTGTATAGTGGTCATAGTCGTGTGTCTAGTGTATAGTGGACATTGTCTTGTGTCTAGTGTATAGTGGACATTGTCTTGTGTCTAGTGCATAGTGTATAGTGGACATTGTCTGTGTCTAGTGTATAGTGGTCATTGTTTTGTGTCAAGTGAATAGTTGACTTTGTCTTGTGACTAATGTATAGTGGTCATTGTCTTGTGTCTAGTGTATAGTGGTCATTGTCTTGAAACTAGTATATAGTGGTCATTGTCTTGTGTCTAGTTAATATTGGACATTGTCTTGTGCCTTGTGTATAGTGGTCATTGTCTTGTGACTAGTGTATAGTTGTCATTGTCTTGTGTCTAGTATATTATGGTCATTGTCTTATGTCTAGTGTATAGTGGTCATTGTCTTGTGTCAAGTGTATAGTGGTCATTGTCTTGTGTCTAGTGTAGTGTGGTCATTGTCTTGTGTCTAGTGTACAGTGGTCATTGTCTTGTGTCAGGTGTATAGTGGTCATTGTCTTGTGACTAGTGTATAGTTGTCATTGTCTTGAGTTTAGTATATTATGGTCAATGTCTTATGTCTAGTGTATAGTGGACGTTGTCTTGTGACTAGTGTATAGTGGTCATTGTCTTGTGTCTAGTGTATAGTGGACATTGTCTTGTGACTAGTGTATAGTGGACATTGCCTTGTGTCTAGTGTATAGTGGTTATTGTCTTAAGGCTAGTATATAGTGGTCATTGTCTTGTAACTAATGTATAGTGGTCATTGTTTTGTGTCTAGTGTATAGTGGACATTTCCTTGTGTCTAGTGTATAGTGGTCATTGTCTTGTGTCTTGTGTATAGTGGTCATTGTCTTGTAACTAGTGTATAGTGGTCATTGTCTCGTAACTAGTGTATAGTGGACATTATCTTGTGTCAAGTGTTTAGTGGACATTGTCGTGTGTGTAGTGTATAGTGGTCATAGTCTTGTGTTCAGAGTATAGTGGTCATTGTCTTGTGTCTAGTGAATAGTGGAGATTGTCCTGTGTCTAGTGTATAGTGGTCATTGGCTTGTGTCTAGTGTATAGTGGACATTGTCCTGTGACTAGTGTATAGTGGTCATTGTCTTGTGTGAAATGTATAGTGGTCATTGTCTTGTGTCTAGTGTATAGTGGGCATTGTCTTGTGTCTAGTGTATAGTGGACATTGTCTTGTGACTAGTGTATAGTGGTCATTGTCTTGTGTCTAGTGTATAATGGTCATTGTCTTGTGTCTAGTGTATAGTGGTCATTGTCTTGTGTCTAGTGTATAGTGGACATTGTCTTGTGACTAGTGTATAGTGGTCATTGTCTTGTGTCTAGTGAATAGTGGACATTGTCTTGTGTCTAGTGTATAGTGGACATCGTCTTGTGTCTAGTGTATAGTGGTCATTGTCTTGTGTTTAGTGTATAGTGGACATTGTCTTGTGTCTAGTGAATAGTGGACATTGTCTTGTGTCTAGTGTATAGTGGACATCGTCTTGTGTCTAGTGTATAGTGGTCATTGTCTTGTGTTTAGAGTATAGTGGACATTGTCTTGTGTCTAGTGTATAGTGGTCATATTTTTGTGTCAAGTGAATAGTTGACTTTGTCTTGTGACTAGTGTATAGTGGTCATTGTCTTGAAACTAGTATATAGGGGTCATTGTCTTGTGTCTAGTTAATATTGGACATTGTCTTGTGCCTTGTGTATAGTTGTCATTGTCTTGTGACTAGTGCATAGTTGTCATTGTCTTGTGTCTAGTGTATTATGGTCATTGTCTTATGTCTAGTGTATAGTGGTCATTGTCTTGTGTCAAGTGTATTGTGGTCATTGTCTTGTGTCTAGTGTATAGTGGTCATTGTCTTGTGTCTAGTGTACAGTGGTCATTGTCTTGTGTCAAGTGTATAGTGGTCATTGTCTTGTGACTAGTGTATAGTTGTCATTGTCTTGTGTCTAGTATATTATGGTCATTGTCTTATGTCTAGTGTATAGTGGTCATTGTCTTGTGTCTAGTGTATAGTGGACATTGTCTTGTGACTTGTGTATAGTGGTCATTGTCTTGTGTCTAGTGTATAGTGGACATTGTCTTGTGACTAGTGTATAGTGGACATTGCCTTGTGTCTAGTGTATAGTGTTCATTGTCTTAAGTCTAGTGTATAGTGGTCATTGTCTTGTGACTAATGTATAGTGGTCATTGTTTTGTGTCTGGTGTATAGTGGACATTTCCTTGTGTCTAGTGTATAGTGGTCATTGTTTTGTGTCTAGTGTATTGTGGTCATTGTCTTGTAACTAGTGTATAGTGGTCATTGTCTTGTAACTAGTGTATAGTGGACATTATCTTGTGTCTAGTGTTTAGTGGACATTGTCGTGTGTGTAGTGTATAGTGGTCATTGTCTTGTGTTTAGTGTATAGTGGTCATTGTCTTGTGTCTAGTGTATAGTGGACATTGTCATTTGTCTAGTGTATAGTGGTCATTTTCTTGTGTCTAGTGAATAGTGGACATTGTCTTTTGTCTAGTGTTTAGTGGACATCGTCTTGTGTCTAGTGTATAGTGGTCATTGGCTTGTGTCTAGTGTATAGTGGACATTGTCCTGTGACTAGTGTATAGTGGTCATTGTCTTGTGTGAAATGTATAGTGGTCATTGTCTTGTGTCTAGTGTATAGTGGTCATTGCCTTGTGTCTAGTGTATAATTGTTATTGTCTTGTGTCAAATGTATAGTGGACATTGTCTTGTGACTAGTGTATAGTGGTCATTGTCTTGTGTCTAGTGTATGGTGGTCATTGTCTTGTGTCTAGTGTATAGTGGTCATTGTCTTGTGTCTAGTGTATAGTGGTCATTGTCATGTGCCTAGTGTATAGTGGACATTGTCCTGTGACTAGTGTATAGTGGTCATTGTCATGAGTCTAGTGTATAATGGTCATTGTCTTGTGTCTAGTGTATAGTGGTCATTGTCTTGTGACAAGTGTATAGTGGTCATTGTCTTGTGTCTAGTGTATAATGGCCATTGTCTTTTGTCTAATGTATAATGGCCATTGTCTTGTGTCTAGTGTAAAGTGGTCATTGTCTTGTGTCAAGTGTATAGTGGGCATTGTCTTATGACCAATGTATAGTGGTCATTGTCTTGTGTCTAGTGTATAGTGGTCATTGTCTTGTGTCTAGTGTATAGTGGTCATTGTCTTGTGTCTAGTGTATAGTGGTCATTGTCTTGTGTCTAGTGTATAGTGGACATTGTCTTGTGACTAGTGTATAGTGGTCATTGTCTTGTGTCTAGTGTATAATGGTCATTGTCTTGTGTCTAGTGTATAGTGGTCATTGTCTTGTGTCAAGTGTATAGTGGGCATTGTCTTGTGACTAATGTATAGTGGTCGTTGTCTTGTGTCTAGTGTATAGTGGTCATTGTCTTGTGTCTAGTGTATAGTGGTCATTGAGTTCTGTATAATGGACATTGTCTTGTCACTAGTGTATAGTGGTCATTGTCTTGTGACTACTGTATAGTGGACATTGTCTTGTGTCTAGTGTATAGTGGTCATTGTCTTGTGTCTAGTGTTGTTGGATATTTCCAACACCGAATACAACACTGTTGTATTCTCATTACTTATTACTAACCATACTAATTATTGTAGTAAGTAAAATTAACAACACGTAGAATTCTCATGTACTAATAATTTCATCTGTGCAGTAGGCTAGAATTCTCACGTCACCTGACGTCAGTATTGCGTCAGATTTCCTTACAGTAAACACATTATATCCAATGTATTTGAGAATTAAATTCGATTATCCATACCTAAGGCATTCTGTATGATAACTAATTGCAGACGAATTGATCTCTAACTAAAAGCCGAATAGAGCGTTGGAATCAAAGCGTCTATCTCGTGATAAAGTTAACGTCACCAATGAATGCCATGGGGAGACATTAATTCCTCTCCCTTATATATTTACTATTCTTGAACTGGTAAATAACAATATTTTCTTCCTCTAAATAATAAACCCGTCCAGTCTTCAACGTTTCAAGCGTAAATGCGAGAAATATTAATGTTCGAGACAATAATTTGTTTTATGAACGCGGACTCGGCGTGGGTAGGGGAAGGCCAGCTCAGTACACGTGGTGAGCCGTTCAGAGGCGGACCTGCGCTTACCGTACTCATAAGAAGACGCCATTGTCCAGCAACTAGGGCAGGCGTTATCCATCCTCAGATGAAAGTCGCCACTGTGAGGCGTGAATAACCTTGCAGATAGTATCTTCAGCTAGTGCTGGTGTCGAATAAGGAGCCCTTTGACTTGGTTCTTGACGACACGTGACCGGCCAGCGAAGCGCGTCACTATCCAGGATAGGGTTAACCAGAGCCTGGGACGCGAAGCACGGCAATCTTAATACTTATACAGTGCCCACAGCTAAGTATATTCTTTTATGTGATGCATCAGGTAAAAAGTTACTAGTAGCAGGGTGATTGTCCGTTATGACGCACGATAACATCTAATAACAGGTGATTAAAATTTGTCACCTGTAACTCTTAATTTTCTTGACTATATAGATTCAGTATGTAAATCAGTTGCTACTGTAAAATATTTGTCTTGCAGCACGAGAGAAGAATTCTCCATGCTGCCTTCTCCCATGTTAACCCGTTCCACTCGTCAGTCGACCGAATCCAGAGAATAAGAGGAACTTACATGGCTTTCTAAAGGAATCTTCATTAAGCTAAGATTTATTTCCTTTTATGATTCTATTGCAATTTTGTGTGCAGAATTCTTTGGGATTAATATGTGGTTTACTGTAATTCATTGCTATGCTCATAATCTATGTTCCCCTTTATGGTAATGATAACAGTTTCAATATTAGTTTATAGGATTAGATTATTATTAATTGAATTAGTGAACGAACCACACTAATTCCTAGACGTACTTACCTCCAGTAATAACCCCCCAATGTAGGTGTTTGAGGTTTGATTCATTTAATAATACAGCCCATTAATTATTTCTATGATCTTATTTCTAGTTTTTATCCATAGTTACTGGTTTCATCTAGGAATTATCTAATGATCAGAAATTCTCAGTTTCCCTATTTCTACAAAAGCGGGTGGTCCTTCGTAATTTAATTTACTACATTAATATTTAAATAATCATGTACAAGCCCCAAATATCCCACATTATGGTCCTTATCGAACCGGATAGGCATTAAATTTATAATTAAAATATTAACCATTAATAACTAATCCTTGTGTGATAGTAACTAGACTAACTAATTAATTAATTGTGTCAACTAACAGTGTAACACATCAGTTAGCCTAGATCACACTAACATATTGCTACTTTCACCTCATGTATAAAGTAGCTTTA